>NW_027257583.1:0-228650 GCF_043159975.1 Macaca nemestrina
GAGCCACCCCCCGCGAGGTGGGGACCAATAGCCACCCCCTCTCCCCCCCTTGGCTATTGGGAGCCACCCCGCAGGGGGGTGAGCCACCCCCGCGAGGTGGGGACCAATAGCCACCCCCCTCTCCCCCCCTTGGCTATTGGGATCCACCCCGCAGGGGGGGTGAGCCACCCCCCGCGAGGTGGGGACCAATAGCCACCCCCTCTCCCCCCCTTGGCTATTGGGAGCCACCCCGCAGGGGGGTGAGCCACCCCCCGCGAGGTGGGGACCAATAGCCACCCCCTCTCCGACCCCCCTTGGCTATTGGGAGCCACCCCGCAGGGGGGTGAGCCACCCCCCGCGAGGTGGGGACCAATAGCCACCCCCTCTCCCCCCCTTGGCTATTGGGAGCCACCCCGCAGGGGGGTGAGCCACCCCCCGCGAGGTGGGGACCAATAGCACCCCCTCTCCCCCCCTTGGCTATTGGGAGCCACCCCGCAGGGGGGTGAGCCACCCCCCCGCGAGGTGGGACAATAGCCACCCCCTCTCCCCCCCTTGGCTATTGGGAGCCACCCCCGCAGGGGGGTGAGCCACCCCCCGCGAGGTGGGGACCAATAGCCACCCACTCTCCCCCCCTTGGCTATTGGGAGCCACCCCCAGCAGGGGGGGTGAGCCACCCCCCGCGAGGTGGGGACCAATAGCACCCCCTCTCCCCCCTTGGCTATTGGGAGCCACCCCGCAGGGGGGTGAGCCACCCCCCGCGAGGTGGGGACCCAATAGCCACCCCCTCATCCCCCCCCTTGGCTATTGGGAGCCACCCCGCAGGGGGGTGAGCCACCCCCCGCGAGGTGGGGACCAATAGCCACCCCCTCTCCCCCCCTTGGCTATTGGGAGCCACCCCGCAGGGGGGTGAGCCAACCCCCGCGAGGTGGGGACCAATAGCCACCCCCTCTCCCCCCCTGGCTATTGGGAGCCACCCCGCAGGGGGGTGAGCCACCCCCCGCGAGGTGGGGACCAATAGCCACCCCAATCTCCCCCCCCTTGGCTATTGGGAGCCACCCCGCAGGGGGGTGAGCCACCCCCGCGAGGTGGGGACCAATAGCCACCCCCTCTCCCCCCCTTGGCTATTGGGAGCCACCCCGCAGGGGGGTGAGCCACCCCCCGCGAGGTGGGGACCAATAGCCACCCCCTCTCCCCCCCCCTGCTATTGGGAGCCACCCCGCAGGGGGGTGAGCCACCCCCCGCGAGGTGGGGACCAATAGCCACCCCCTCTCCCCCCCTTGGCTATTGGGAGCCACCCCGCAGGGGGGTGAGCCACCCCCCGCGAGGTGGGGACCAATAGCCACCCCCTCTCCCCCCCTTGGCTATTGGGAGCCACCCCGCAGGGGGGTGAGCCACCCCCCGCGAGGTGGGGACCAATAGCCACCCCCTCTCCCCCCCCTTGGCTATTGGGAGCCACCCCGCAGGGGGGTGAGCCACCCCCCGCGAGGTGGGGACCAATAGCCACCCCCTCTCCCCCCTGGCTATTGGGAGCCACCCCGCAGGGGGGTGAGCCACCCCCCGCGAGGTGGGGACCAATAGCCACCCCCTCTCCCCCCCTTGGCTATTGGGAGCCACCCCGCAGGGGGGTGAGCCACCCCCCGCGAGGTGGGGACCAATAGCCACCCCCTCTCCCCCCCTTGGCTATTGGGAGCCACCCCGCAGGGGGGTGAGCCACCCCCCGCGAGGTGGGGACCAATAGCCACCCCCTCTCCCCCCCCTTGTCTATTGGGAGCCACCCCGCAGGGGGGTGAGCCACCCCCCGCGAGGTGGGGACCAATAGCCACCCCCTCTCCCCCCCTTGGCTATTGGGAGCCACCCCGCAGGGGGGTGAGCCACCCCCCGCGAGGTGGGGACCAATAGCCACCCCCTCTCCCCCCCTTGGCTATTGGGAGCCACCCCGCAGGGGGTGTGAGCCACCCCCCGCGAGGTGGGGACCAATAGCCACCCCCTCTCCCCCCCTTGGCTATTGGGAGCCACCCCCGCAAGGGGGGTGAGCCACCCCCCGCGAGGTGGGGACCAATAGCCACCCCCTCTCCCCCCCTTGGCTATTGGGAGCCACCCCGCAGGGGGGTGAGCCACCCCCCGCGAGGTGGGGACCAATAGCCACCCCTCTCCCCCCTTGGCTATTGGGAGCCACCCCGCAGGGGGGTGAGCCACCCCCCGCGAGGTGGGGACCAATAGCCACCCCTCTCCCCCCCTTGGCTATTGGGAGCCACCCCGCAGGGGGGTGAGCCACCCCCCGCGAGGTGGGGACCAATAGCCACCCCCTCTCCCCCCCTTGGCTATTGGGAGCCACCCCGCAGGGGGGTGAGCCACCCCCCGCGAGGTGGGGACCAATAGCCACCCCCTCTCCCCCCCTTGGCTATTGGGAGCCACCCGCAGGGGGGTGAGCCACCCCCCGCGAGGTGGGGACCAATAGCCACCCCCTCTCCCCCCCTTGGCTATTGGGAGCCACCCCGCAGGGGGGTGAGCCACCCCCCGCGAGGTGGGGACCAATAGCCACCCCCTCTCCCCCCCTTGGCTATTGGGAGCCACCCCGCAGGGGGGTGAGCCACCCCCCCGCGAGGTGGGGACCAATAGCCACCCCCTCTCCCCCCCTTGGCTATTGGGAGCCACCCCGCAGGGGGGTGAGCCACCCCCCGCGAGGTGGGACCAATAGCCACCCCCTCTCCCCCCCCTTGGCTATTGGGAGCCACCCCGCAGGGGGGTGAGCCACCCCCCGCGAGGTGGGGACCAATAGCCACCCCCCCTCTCCCCCCCTTGGCTATTGGGAGCCACCCGCAGGGGGGTGAGCCACCCCCCGCGAGGTGGGGACCAATAGCCACCCCCTCTCCCCCCCTTGGCTATTGGGAGCCACCCCGCAGGGGGGTGAGCCACCCCCCGCGAGGTGGGGACCAATAGCCACCCCCTCTCCCCCCCTTGGCTATTGGGAGCCACCCCGCAGGGGGGTGAGCCACCCCCCGCGAGGTGGGGACCAATAGCCACCCCCTCTCCCCCCCTTGGCTATTGGGAGCCACCCCGCAGGGGGGTGAGCCACCCCCCGCGAGGTGGGGACCAATAGCCACCCCCTCTCCCCCCCTTGGCTATTGGAGCCACCCCGCAGGGGGGGTGAGCCACCCCCCGCGAGGTGGGGACCAATAGCCACCCCCTCTCCCCCCCTTGGCTATTGGGAGCCACCCCGCAGGGGGGTGAGCCACCCCCCGCGAGGTGGGGACCAATAGCCACCCCCTCTCCCCCCCTTGGCTATTGGGAGCCACCCCGCAGGGGGGTGAGCCACCCCCCGCGAGGTGGGGACCAATAGCCACCCCCTCTCCCCCCCTTGGCTATTGGGAGCCACCCCGCAGGGGGGTGAGCCACCCCCCGCGAGGTGGGGACCAATAGCCACCCCCTCTCCCCCCCTTGGCTATTGGGAGCCACCCCGCAGGGGGGTGAGCCACCCCCCCGCGAGGTGGGGACCAATAGCCACCCCCTCTCCCCCCTTGGCTATTGGGAGCCACCCCGCAGGGGGGTGAGCCACCCCCCGCGAGGTGGGGACCAATAGCCACCCCCTCTCCCCCCTTGGCTATTGGAGCCACCCCGCAGGGGGGTGAGCCACCCCCCGCGAGGTGGGGACCAATAGCCACCCCTCTCCCCCCCTTGGCTATTGGGAGCCACCCCGCAGGGGGGTGAGCCACCCCCCGCGAGGTGGGGGACCAATAGCCACCCCCTCTCCCCCCTTGGCTATTGGGAGCCACCCCGCAGGGGGGTGAGCACCCCCCGCGAGGTGGGGACCAATAGCCACCCCCTCTCCCCCCCTTGGCTATTGGGAGCCACCCCGCAGGGGGGTGAGCCACCCCCCGCGAGGTGGGGACCAATAGCCACCCCCTCTCCCCCCCTTGGCTATTGGGAGCCACCCCGCAGGGGGGTGAGCCACCCCCCGCGAGGTGGGGACCAATAGCCACCCCCTCTCCCCCCCTTGGCTATTGGGAGCCACCCCGCAGGGGGGTGAGCCACCCCCCGCGAGGTGGGGACCAATAGCCACCCCCTCTCCCCCCCTTGGCTATTGGGAGCCACCCCGCAGGGGGGTGAGCCACCCCCCGCGAGGTGGGGACCAATAGCCACCCCCTCTCCCCCCCTTGGCTATTGGGAGCCACCCCCGCAGGGGGGTGAGCCACCCCCCGCGAGGTGGGGACCCAATAGCCACCCCCTCTTCCCCCCCTTGGCTATTGGGAGCCCCCCCACCCCGCAGGGGGGTGAGCCACCCCCCGCGAGGTGGGGACCAATAGCCACCCCCTCTCCCCCCCTTGGCTATTGGGAGCCACCCCGCAGGGGGGTGAGCCACCCCCCGCGAGGTGGGGACCAATAGCCACCCCTCTCCCCCCCTTGGCTATTGGGAGCCACCCCGCAGGGGGGTGAGCCACCCCCCGCGAGGTGGGGACCAATAGCCACCCCCTCTCCCCCCCTTGGCTATTGGGAGCCACCCCGCAGGGGGGTGAGCCACCCCCCGCGAGGTGGGGACCAATAGCCACCCCCTCTCCCCCCCTTGGCTATTGGGAGCCACCCCGCAGGGGGGTGAGCCACCCCCCGCGAGGTGGGGACCAATAGCCACCCCCTCTCCCCCCCTTGGCTATTGGGAGCCACCCCGCAGGGGGGTGAGCCACCCCCCGCGAGGTGGGGACCAATAGCCACCCCCTCTCCCCCCCTTGGCTATTGGGAGCCACCCCGCAGGGGGTGAGCCACCCCCCGCGAGGTGGGGACCAATAGCCACCCCTCTCCCCCCCTTGGCTATTGGGAGCCACCCCGCAGGGGGGTGAGCCACCCCCCGCGAGGTGGGGACCAATAGCCACCCCCTCTCCCCCCCTTGGCTATTGGGAGCCACCCCGCAGGGGGGTGAGCCACCCCCCCGCGAGGTGGGGACCAATAGCCACCCCCTCTCCCCCCTTGGCTATTGGGAGCCACCCCGCAGGGGGGTGAGCCACCCCCCGCGAGGTGGGGACCAATAGCCACCCCCTCTCCCCCCCTTGGCTATTGGGAGCCACCCCGCAGGGGGGTGAGCCACCCCCCGCGAGGTGGGGACCAATAGCCACCCCCTCTCCCCCCCTTGGCTATTGGGAGCCACCCCGCAGGGGGTGAGCCACCCCCCGCGAGGTGGGGACCAATAGCCACCCCCTCTCCCCCCCTTGGCTATTGGGAGCCACCCCGCAGGGGGGTGAGCCACCCCCCGCGAGGTGGGGACCAATAGCCACCCCCCTCTCCCCCCCTTGGCTATTGGGAGCCACCCCGCAGGGGGGTGAGCCACCCCCCGCGAGGTGGGGACCAATAGCCACCCCCTCTCCCCCCCTTGGCTATTGGGAGCCACCCCGCAGGGGGGTGAGCCACCCCCGCGAGGTGGGGACCAATAGCCACCCCCTCTCCCCCCCTTGGCTATTGGGAGCCACCCCGCAGGGGGGTGAGCCACCCCCCGCGAGGTGGGGGACCAATAGCCACCCCCTCTCCCCCCCTTGGCTATTGGGAGCCACCCCGCAGGGGGGTGAGCCACCCCCCGCGAGGTGGGGACCAATAGCCACCCCCTCTCCCCCCCTTGGCTATTGGGAGCCACCCCGCAGGGGGGTGAGCCACCCCCCGCGAGGTGGGGACCAATAGCCACCCCCCTCTCCCCCCCTTGGCTATTGGGAGCCACCCCGCAGGGGGGTGAGCCACCCCCCGCGAGGTGGGGACCAATAGCCACCCCCCTCTCCCCCCCTTGGCTATTGGGAGCCACCCCGCAGGGGGGTGAGCCACCCCCCGCGAGGTGGGGACCAATAGCCACCCCCTCTCCCCCCCTTGGCTATTGGGAGCCACCCCGCAGGGGGGTGAGCCACCCCCCGCGAGGTGGGGACCAATAGCCACCCCCTCTCCCCCCCTTGGCTATTGGGAGCCACCCCGCAGGGGGGTGAGCCACCCCCCGCGAGGTGGGGACCAATAGCCACCCCCTCTCCCCCCCTTGGCTATTGGGAGCCACCCCGCAGGGGGGTGAGCCACCCCCCGCGAGGTGGGGACCAATAGCCACCCCCTCTCCCCCCCTTGGCTATTGGGAGCCACCCCGCAGGGGGGTGAGCCACCCCCCGCGAGGTGGGGACCAATAGCCACCCCCTCTCCCCCCCTTGGCTATTGGGAGCCACCCCGCAGGGGGGTGAGCCACCCCCCGCGAGGTGGGGACAATAGCCACCCCCTCTCCCCCCCTTGGCTATTGGAGCCACCCCGCAGGGGGGTGAGCCACCCCCCGCGAGGTGGGGACCAATAGCCACCCCCTCTCCCCCCCTTGGCTATTGGGAGCCACCCCGCAGGGGGGTGAGCCACCCCCGCGAGGTGGGGACCAATAGCCACCCCCTCTCCCCCCCTTGGCTATTGGGAGCCACCCCGCAGGGGGGTGAGCCACCCCCCGCGAGGTGGGACCAATAGCCACCCCCTCTCCCCCCCTTGGCTATTGGGAGCCACCCCGCAGGGGGGTGAGCCACCCCCCGCGAGGTGGGGACCAATAGCCACCCCCTCTCCCCCCTTGGCTATTGGGAGCCACCCCGCAGGGGGGTGAGCCACCCCCCGCGAGGTGGGGACCAATAGCCACCCCCTCTCCCCCCCTTGGCTATTGGGAGCCACCCCGCAGGGGGGTGAGCCACCCCCCGCGAGGTGGGGACCAATAGCCACCCCCTCTCCCCCCCTTGGCTATTGGGAGCCACCCCGCAGGGGGGTGAGCCACCCCCCGCGAGGTGGGGACCAATAGCCACCCCCTCTCCCCCCCCTTGGCTATTGGGAGCCACCCCGCAGGGGGGTGAGCCACCCCCCGCGAGGTGGGGACCAATAGCCACCCCCTCTCCCCCCCTTGGCTATTGGGAGCCACCCCGCAGGGGGGTGAGCCACCCCCGCGAGGTGGGGACCAATAGCCACCCCCTCTCCCCCCCTTGGCTATTGGGAGCCACCCCGCAGGGGGGTGAGCCACCCCCCGCGAGGTGGGGACCAATAGCCACCCCTCTCCCCCCCTTGGCTATTGGGAGCCACCCCGCAGGGGGGTGAGCCACCCCCCGCGAGGTGGGGACCAATAGCCACCCCCTCTCCCCCCCTTGGCTATTGGGAGCCACCCCGCAGGGGGGTGAGCCACCCCCCGCGAGGTGGGGACCAATAGCCACCCCCTCTCCCCCCCTTGGCTATTGGGAGCCACCCCGCAGGGGGGTGAGCCACCCCCCGCGAGGTGGGGACCAATAGCCACCCCCTCTCCCCCCCTGGCTATTGGGAGCCACCCCGCAGGGGGGTGAGCCACCCCCCGCGAGGTGGGGACCAATAGCCACCCCCCCCTCTTCCCCATCCCCCCCCCTTGGCTATTGGGAGCCACCCCGCAGGGGGGTGAGCCACCCCCCGCGAGGTGGGGACCAATAGCCACCCCCTCTCCCCCCCTTGGCTATTGGGAGCCACCCCGCAGGGGGGTGAGCCACCCCCCGCGAGGTGGGGACCAATAGCCACCCCCTCTCCCCCCCTTGGCTATTGGGAGCCACCCCGCAGGGGGGTGAGCCACCCCCCGCGAGGTGGGGACCAATAGCCACCCCCTCTCCCCCCCTTGGCTATTGGGAGCCACCCCGCAGGGGGGTGAGCCACCCCCCGCGAGGTGGGGACCAATAGCCACCCCCTCTCCCCCCCTTGGCTATTGGGAGCCACCCCGCAGGGGGGTGAGCCACCCCCCGCGAGGTGGGGACCAATAGCCACCCCCTCTCCCCCCCTTGGCTATTGGGAGCCACCCCGCAGGGGGGTGAGCCACCCCCCGCGAGGTGGGGACCAATAGCCACCCCCTCTCCCCCCCTTGGCTATTGGGAGCCACCCCGCAGGGGGGTGAGCCACCCCCCGCGAGGTGGGGACCAATAGCCACCCCCCTCTCCCCCCCTTGGCTATTGGGAGTCATTGTGGTCTCAGAGCCTGTTTTGCATAATGTGAGTGGTATCGTCTCCTCCTGTGGAAATAGTAAACTCTTTCACAGATGGGTGTGCACCTTCATTGTATTGCTCAGGTAACAATGATATAATTAAATATTAAACATCAAGTCGATTGTAATATTTATCAATAATACTGTCAATTAATATTTTCCCATAATATTGATAATTAGTTTAAGTAGATTATGATGGACGTGAAAAATTAATTTTTAATAATTATGTCATTTATTAAAATAATTTTTACTATTAATGATTGCTTTTTTGCCAGCATCAGTTAGTAGTGATTTAAGTAACATTAATGTTGATATCATTATTTTATTATTAATAGTGTTATTATTATTAATACTAATCATTAACATTTTTAATCAGTGTTAATGTTTAGTATCTTTATTGTCATTGTTAATTTTGATTATAATATTAATTATTATTATATTTATTACTATTAATAATTAATAGACTTATTCCTGATATCCGGTGTGGAGCAAATATTTCTCCCAATATCGCAGAAAGTATACATTCCTCTGTGATGTTATTCCTAATAACCAGGGGGTAGAGGATGACATAATGGAAACTACCGCAGTGTGTGTACATCCTTTCGGTCATCTTGTTCCTTCTATCCAAAGTGCGAGAGCATGATAGTACTCCCAATATCCCAAGGGGCGTGGACCTCCACTGAGATATATTCCCTCACCTCCAGCCGGGAGAGGAAGATGGTATCTCCAATATCACAGGGGTGTGCATCCCCTTGTGATACTGTTCCTTATATCCTGGGATGGGAAGATAATACTAGTGGCACATCGCGGGGATTTTACACACCCACTGTGCTATTGTTCCAAATAACATGATATGATGCCCAGTATCACAGGGGTGGCACATCCTCCTGTGATATTGTTTCTTATATTCAAGGGGAGAGAATGTTATTACTCCCATTATCGCAGGGGTTGTACACACCTCCTGTGATATTGTTCCTAATATCCCGAAGAGAGAGCATAATATTACTCTCAATATCTCAGCGGGTGTACACCTCGTTTCTAATATTTTTCATAATATCCAAGATGGGAGAAGATGATAAGACTCCCAATATGCCAAGATGTGTACAGCCACCTGTGATATAGTTCCTAACATCCAGGTGGGGATAGGATGATATTACTGCCCATATCGCAGGAGTTGTAAAACTCCTTCGATATTTAGCCTACGATACTGAGGGGAGTGAATGATATTTCTCCCAATATAGAAGAAGGTGTACACCCCCCTGAGACACTACACCCAGTATTCACGTTGGGTGACGATGACAATATGCCCAATATCGCAAGGGATGTACACAAACCCTGGGATATTGTTCCTTATATCTAGAGTGGGAGAAGACGCTATTACTCCCAATAACGCAGGGCTGCGGCTGTACACCCCTCCTGTGATATTGTTCTTAATATCTGAGGCAAGAGAGGATGATACTACAGCCAATATTGCAGGGGGAGTACAGCCACCCAGTGATGTTGTTCTTAATGTACTCCACCTCCCTCCACCAGGGATATCGTTTCTAATATCCAGGGGAAGAGAGGATAACATTATGCCCAATATTGCTGGGGAGTGTGCACACCCTCTGTGATGTTGTTCCTAGTATCCAAAGGTAGAGACGGTGATGTTACTGGCCATATTGCAGGGGTGTACACCCTTCTGTGATATCGTTTTTGACATTCAATGGGGGAGAGGATAACATGAATTCCAATGTCGCTGAAGGTGTACAGACCCCTGTGATGTAGTTCCTAATGTACTCCTAATGTACAGGGGAAAGAGAAGAGTCTTGCTCTTAATATCGCAGGCGGTGTAACCACCCTGCCCCCTGTATGCTGTTCCTGATATGCAGCGGGGTGGAGGCTGATAGTACTCCCAATATCCCAGAAGGTGCACACACACCTGTGATATACTTCCTAATATCCAGCGGGAAAGAGGCTGATTTTACTTTCGATGTCGCAGTGGGTGTACACTGCCCCCAACCCTGGGGTATCGTTCCTAATATCCAGGCGGGAAGAGATGACATGGATGACAATATCGAAGGGGTGGACAACTCTTCTGTGATATGCTTCCTGATATCCAGGGGGTGAATGGATGTTATTACTCCCAATAACGTAGGAACTGTACAGCCACCCTGGGATTTTGTCCTTAATAACCACAGGGGAGAGGTGAGATTACTACCAACATTGCAAGGGGTGTACACCCTCCTGTGATATTGTTTCTTATATCCAGGAAAGGAGAAGATGGTATTACTACCAATATTGAAGAGATATACAACCCCCATGGATATTGTTCTAAAGATACAGGTTGAAAGCGGATGAGACTCCATCCAATATAACAAGGGGTGTACATCCCACCTGTGACGTGAATCGTAAAACCTAGACGAAGAGAGAATGACATTGCTTCCAAAAACTCACGGGGTGTACACCCACCCTGTGACATCGTTTCTGTCATCTAAAGGTAGAGATGGTGATACTGCTCCCACCACCAGAGAAGGTACACACCCCCTGTGATATTGTTTCTCATAACTTGGGGAGAGCATGATATTACTTCCAGTATGACAGTGGCTTGACACGAGTCTGTGATATTGGTTCTGCACATCAATTCTGTGACCCTCGTTTCCCATGCGTTCTCCCCACACTTTTGGAACCTCGGGAAGGCTTTGTCTTTGGGTACAGATGAAGAGACGAAGGGTCTGAGAGGTGAAGCAAGTTTGTTACTGGAAAGTGGTTCCGATCCAGACCCCAAGAGAGGTTTCTTGGATCTCACAGAAGAAAGAATTCGGGGCGAGTCCATAAAGTGAAAGCAAGTTTATTAGGAAAGAAAAGGAATAAAAGCAAGGCTACTCTGGCCGGGCGTTGCGGCTCACTCCTGCAATCCTATAACTTTGGGATGCCTAGGCAGGTAGATCACCTGACGTGGTAAGTTCGAGACCAGCCTGGTCCAACATGGCAAAACCGTGTCACCACTAAAATACAAAAGATTAACTGGGCGTGGTGGCAGGTGTCTGTAATCCCAGCTACTAGGAAGGCTTGAGGCAGGAGAATCGCTTGAACCCAGGAGGTGGAGGTTGTAGTGAGCCAAGATCACGCCACTGCATTCCAGTTCGGCCAACAGAGCGAGACTCCATCTCAAAAAAAAAAAAAAAAAAGAGAAAGAAAAGAAAATAAGAATGGCTGCTCCATAGGCAGAAAGGCACCAAAGGTCGCTGGTTGCCCTTTTCATGGTTATTTCTTGATCATACGCTAAACAAGGGTTGGACTATTCATGAGTGTTCTAGGAAAGGGATGGGCAATTCCCAGAAATGAGAGTTTCTGCCCTCCCTTCTTCTGAGACCATGTAGGGAAACCTCCAGATGTTGCCATGGCATCTGTAAACTGTCGCGGTGCTGTGGGAGTGTCTTGTAGTAGCTAATTCATTATAATTAGCACATAATGAGCCGTGAGGACAATCAGAGGTCACTCTCGTGGCCATCTTGGGTTTGGTAGGCTTTGGCTGACTTTACTGCAACCCGCTTTATCAGTAAGGTCTTTAGGACCTGTATCTTGTACCGACCTCCTATCTCATCCTGTGACTAAGAATGCCAGCCTCCTGAGAATGAGGCCCAGCAGGTCTCAGCCTCCCTTTACCCAGCCCCCATTCAAGATGGAGTCGCTCTGGTTCTCGTGCCTCTGACAAGTTGGCCTGGGTTGAGTGTTCCCTAGTGTGTAGTGGTTGGAGCTCTTCCTAGGAGTAAGAGGTATTGCCAGTAGGAAACAGGCCTCTGTTAGCCCGGGGGGTGGCACTCTGCCCCATTATATCGGCCTCATTTTAGTGGTGACAAAACTGGGGCTCAGAGACATCAACTCCCTCATCCCGAACCCCAGACTGTCAGTGGTGGGCTGGGGTTTGAATGTGGGGCTTGAAGACCATCATTTCCTCTGGTCCCCCAGACTCTGCTGCCCAAGAGGAACAGGATCCAGGATCCAGGCCCCTCATGGCACCAGCCAGGGTGGGCGTAGATGGGGAGGCAGAGGTCCAAAGCCCGCCGGACTCTGAAGCAGGTCAGGGACCAAGAGAAACCCGGACCTACGGGCCCCACCCCGAGAAGAATGGCTGCAGGCCCGGCCCAGCGGACAGGAGGTCTGTGTCCTCAGTCAACGTGACGGCGCTTCCGGCTGCTCCAGCCAGGCCGTACTGTCTTTACGTTTCCAATCATGCGGCCTCCCCTCCAATTCCCAAACCCAACCCACAGAGACAGCGATCTGGGGTCCACGTGAGGTTTGTCAGCAGCTCTGACCCGCTGCTTCCCGCCAGCCCCGCGGCCGGTTCTGGAAAGTTCTCTGCTGCCCCCTGGTGGGGAGGCTCGGGGCAGGGCTCTGGCTGCAAGCATGGGGTCCCAGAACCTCCTGGCTCTGTCACCTCTGCTGGGTGGAAAACCAACCCAGGGCTGAAGCAGCAGATGGGTGCCTGATTCCTTATTATCAGAGCTCCGCCCAATGACAAGTCTCTCTCCGGGCCTCAGCTTCCCTTCCATTAAACGAGGGGCTTGGGGGATACCAAGGAGGGGTAACTGCTTAGTGAGGATGGGAGCTTTCTTCTGGGGAGAGAATACATTTTGAAACTAGATGGCGTGAGTGGTTGCACAGGACTGTGAATGTACAAATGCCACCACATTATTTGCGTTGAAATAGTTAATTGCATGCGATGTGAAAGTCACCTCATTTAAAGTGTTTAAAAGAGGGGTCTGGGAGAGTGCAGTGTATGTGAGAATCACGTGGGACACCCACAGTCTCTGAACGTCAGTTTCCTTGCGTAAACTGACAAAGAGACAGTGTGAACTGTATTCCCTGGGGCCAAGAGATTCCAAGAAGGGAAACCTGGGATTCCTGGGACTGGGATGAGGGCCGGGGGCCGGAAGGGGAGGGGGTGGGTGGGGAGAGCTGGGGGAAGCCCAGATAAGGCTTTCAATACTGGGTAGCAGCGTCTACACAGGCGGAGATCCTTGCATCTCACTTCCCGCAGGGCTGACCAGTGGCCAGAGGTGAGACTGGCCAGGCTCGGCCCAGCCAAGTCTGGGAGCAAAGGACACTGAGTGAGGGATCCCCGGGGCCACCCTCACTGGCCTGCGGCTCTCCTGACACCACGAGAGAGCTCCAGGAGCTGACCTTGGGTCCTAATGGGGGGACACCTTCCTGGCTCCAGGCTGGCAGGGTGGTGTGGTGGTCAGTGTACTGGGCTCTGCGTGTCCGCCTCTACCTGCTGTGTGACGGTGGGCCAGACTCCTAACCTCTCTGTGCCTCTATTTCTTCAATGGCGAACAGGGACACTAACAGCCCCCACATCCGGGCACAGTGGCCTGAAGGTTAAAGGCAAGGTGGCACGAGACCTACAGCAAGAACTCTGAGCAGGGAGAGCAGGGAGCTGCCCAGAGTTCAATCACCATCTCCCCTCTGGCCGCCGAGGAAACCGAGGCTCATGGTGACCTGGCCCAGGTCTGTTGGACTCACAGTCCTTCTCATCCCCAAGATCAGAGGGCTGCCACCAGGGAAGGAGCTGTCCCCTAGACACAGCCCAGGAAGCACACAGGGAAGGATGCCATGGGGACTTCGGTATGTTTTTGCAATAAAAACAAAAACAAAAACATTTATTGCTATTTGAACCCTGCTTTTATGCTTCCATTACCCAGAAAATGAGCTACGGGAGACACCAGGAGAGGCAGGAGATCATCCTCCTTGCACAAAACCCACTCCCTCGGATACTGTCCTCAGCGAGGGTGGCTGGAGGCCAACCAGGGGGCCCACCCCCAGAGTGGCAGAGGAGGTAGGTTGACCCTGTGGACGCTGAGCTCTGTGGCGAAGGTCCTGGCCTTCTGGTAGACAGTAGAGCCACTTCTCGCAGTCCAGGAGGAAGTTGTGGGAGATGGTGGCCGGCCGCGTGTAGATCTTCAGCTGTGCCTTCTTGTTGCCCAGGTCCACGGCGGCTGCCAGTGCCAGCTGGTAGTACCCGGCTGCATCAAACGGATCCTGAAGGGGACAGGTCATGGTCAGCAAAAGGGGGACTCGGAGCCCGTCTTCCCAGAGGCCGTTCCTGTGTCCAGGTCATTCCACATGTCCATCCGATGCTGGCTCACCCCATGAGCCCCGAAGCCTGTGACACTGCTGTGGTCTCAGCTGCAGGAGGTGGGGACGACCCTGACACCCCTGGAAGCCTTCCTGACTGTCCCTACGCCCCACTCACCCCAAGCCTCCTGCCCCAGTGCCACCCTCTCTGCAGGCAGTGGCTGCTTTCCCCATGGACTGAGGTCAGGGCAGATCCTGCCTGCTCTGAGAGTTCCATGCAGGACCCGTGGCTCCAAGCCACAGCAGGGGCACTGCGTTGAGTGACCCAGGCTCCCCTCTGGCCCCTGTCCATGCTGACCATTTCCAGGCCCTCCACGGGCCAGGCCAGGTACAAAACCATCTCACAGGTGTCCTCTCTGGCAATGTTCCCTGAAATATTGACGGAGTGTGACTCCCCAGACATCCACTCCCATTTTCAATGCGTCTTTGGCTCAAACTCACCATCCCTGGGTTGGGATGCCGCCTCCCAGACCTCCTCCTTCACCCTCCCATCCCCCACCCGGCTTCTCCCCAGGCACCTCCTCCACATGGCGGTCACCCAAGGGACCTCTCTAAGACCCATGCCTGGCCTGTCCCTCTTTACCATCTCAAGATGGCTCCCAGGGCCAATGACAGAGTCCAAGATGCAGCAGTCCATTCCCTCACTGCCCCGCCCCACACACGGAGCAGGGGGCGTGAGAAGGCCCCGAGTCACCGCCACCGCTCATCCAACGCCCCCCGGCCCAGCCGAACACTGGACTCTGTGCTGGGTGCATGGTTGAGCCTAACGTCCCTGCTTCCAGTCTGAGGGACCTGGGAGTGAACACTGACCACACAGGGTGGCCCGGGCTGTGGCAGAGGGAAGCCCAGGAGGCCCCAGACTCAGCCGGGTGTGGAAGGCAAAGGCTTCCTGAAGGGGTGGGGGCTTCCCAACTAAACAGGAAGGAGCCAGCCAATGCATATGTCTGTGTGTGTGCCTGTGCATGTGAATGTGCGTGTTTGTGTTCCTGTGCGTGCATGTCCCTGTGTGTGTGCCTGTGTGCATGCCTGTGTGCACGTCTGTGTGTGCGTGCCTGTGTGTGCGTGTGCCTGTGCCTGTGTGCATTTGCGTGTGCATTTCCATGTGCCTGTAGTGAGTGACAGCCTGAGCCAGTAAACACCTAATCCACCCTATTCCAGGGCTCACTCTCATGTGTAGACTAAAGGGGACCCCATTTTAGAGGCAATTGGCAAAGATGCCCATTTACCCCTGCTTCTCTGCCAGCCTTCCAGGTCCTATCCAGCCCGGCTTCTTCTCCCA
Organism: Macaca nemestrina; assembly: GCF_043159975.1. Lineage (NCBI taxonomy): Eukaryota > Metazoa > Chordata > Mammalia > Primates > Cercopithecidae > Macaca > Macaca nemestrina. Next base: position 15,345 of record NW_027257583.1, read on the forward strand.
CTCCTCTGGTCCCTGGGTCCAGAGCCTCCTATACATGGAGGAGGGTGTAGCCTTGGAAAGACAGCCGCCATTGGATAATTCCAAGGGGACCTCCCTGTGGGAAGCTGGCCTGTGCTGACAGCATAGTCACGATGAGGCCCAGAGGGCTGTGCATAGGAAGGAGGACTGTGCATGGGAAGGAGGACTGTGCATGGGAAGGAGGACTGTGCACGGGAAGGAGGGCTGTGCACGGGAAGTAGGGCTGTGCACGGGAAGGAGGGCTGTGCACGGGAAGGAGGGTTGTGCACGGGAAGGAGGGCTGTGCACGGGAAGGAGGGCTGTGCACGGGAAGGAGGGCTGTGCACGGGAAGGAGGGCTGTGCACGGGAAGGAGGGTTGTGCACGGGAAGGAGGGCTGTGCATGGGAAGCAGGGCTGTGCATGGGAAGCAGGGCTGTGCATGGGAAGCAGGGCTGTGCATGGAAGGAGGGCTGTGCATGGGAAGGAGGGCTGTGCATGGGAAGCAGGGCTGTGCATGGGAAGGAGGGCTGTGCATGGGAAGGAGGACTGTGCATGGGAAGGAGGGCTGTGCTACTTGGCGCTTTCCTTTCTCCTGGACAGGCGGAGTGGGCGGCAGGCTTGACCAAGAGAGATAAAGGCCTCTTCTGGGAGGCCCGTCCCCCTGGGTCCCAGGCGTGCCCCTGAGTGGTGAACAGCGTCCCCCTGGGCCTGACACTTGGCACCTCCCTATCTGGCTGGGACTTGGGAGGCCACAGAAACTCCGTCTGACCACCAGGTGTCGCCAGTACTGGGCGGGGGCCTCCCGGGCAGCCCCAGGCCTGCGGTGGGGTATACGGGGCAGGGTCTTAGGGCTGCCCCAGCTCCTCATGTTGTTCTAAAGCCCCCAAGATCTCGGCCCTTGGACTGGAGTGCCCTGGCCCCTCAGCTCGTAAGGAGCACTGACACGAGGCTGGTGTGATGCTAAGGAGGGGCGGTGCCCGCTGGGCAGATGGGTGGAGACACCACAGGTCTCAGTCTGCCAATCCCAGCTCTCCACCCCTGCAGGGCTGGGGGCAGAAGGAGCACAGCACCTCCCCTCGAGACACACCCGACCTAACAAGGCCTCAGCCTGGCTGGCTGGGGCCCCGCCCCACTGCACCTGCCCTGAGCTGGGGTTTCCCTGTCTGTGAACCCAATGGTAAGACACTGGTCCCACCCCACCCTTCTTGGGTGATGGGAAGATTCAAGGTGTCTCGGGACTCCAGGAAGGAGTTGCTCAGTGCAGGCTGGCACCCTGGGCAGGCTTCCTAGAGGAGGCGCCAAGATTTGGGTTAGATCTTGCAACGTGGATTCAATGTGAGGATGATGCCGTCCTCTGAAATGTCACTCTCCCGACCCTGTTTTCTTTGTTAAATGCACCTTGATACTTGACTGTCAAGACTCAGCTTTGGTGTCACCTCCTCCAGGAGGGCCCCCTGACTACAATCCCCCTTCTTTACCCAGAGGCTACCATTGCCCACTCATGTGTCAGCCTCCCTGGCTGAGACTGAGTTCTTGAGGGTGGGGCCTGGCCATCTGGGGAGCTAGGTTTTACCTGCTAACCTTGCCGGCTCCTCCAGCTGGGTGTAGAGCTCCAGGGAGGCCACTGGGCCATTCCTAAGGAAGGCTGGAACCCAGGCCTCTGGGGTCCGGATGGAGATCCCACTGCAAGGGGGCCAGGAACACCCCGAGCCCTGACCCTCCCCACCCACCTTCAGGTCGTAGAAGATGATGTCACCGAGCACCAGGTACACCTTCACGTAGTAGAGGGTCTCCTCGTCGAACTCCAGCGGCGAGTTGCAGAGCTAAACGGCCTTGAGGTAGAAGTTCTCCCCCAGCTTGCCATGGCCCAGCCGGTGGTGCAGGGCGGCCAGCCGGTGGTAGGCCACACGCTTGTTCGGCAGGTCCCCTGGGGTGCAGGCCAAAGGGGCAGGTGTGAGGATGTGGCTCTCTGGGGCAGGGAGGGAACATGCCCCTCAGGAGCAGGTATACAGACCCCAGGCAGCACACGTGGCTTGTCTCCAGGCACCTGTGGTCACCTGGGCAGCTCTGGCCATTCCCTTCCAGGTTCCCAGACTCACTTTTCCATCTGCAAAGCAGAACTAATAAGGCCTGCCCCTGTCTACTGAGAGGCTTTGGCAAAGTCGGACTTGGATGGCCCAGTTCTGTGCCTACACATAGCCACCTGCCTTTGCTCACCAGGGGAGCCCAAAAGCCATGCAGTGCAGGTGCTCCCGGGCTCCCCGGCTCCAGGCAACCCACAGACGTGACATCCGACTCCTCCTGGGTGTGTCCTGATCAGAGCCCCCTACCTTGGGGAGTCGGCTGCACACCTACTGTGTACTGGGCCACGGGGCACAAGGCGCTGGGGCATGTGGCCTGCCTAGGGTTCCCTGTCTCTGGAGGGGGACAGACGACCCTGGCACAGCACCAGGGGATGCACGGCCTTAAGGGGCAGACTGCTGGAAGGGGAACTGGGATTTTATCAGCCAGAGAGCCATGTGGTTGATGAGGGTGGGAAGGGCACAAGAGATAGGGAATGTGTCACTCAGCCTGACACATACAGGGACCAACGAGATGCCTGGGATGTCTGGAAGGCAGAGGGCACACTGGGCGGCCCTTGTGGTCAGCAGCGGGAACAGGCAGAGGAAGCAGAGCTCAGTCAGGCAGGGAGCTCTGCACTGCGTGAGAGACCTCGGGCTGTGCCCCACAGCCGGACGGGGAAGCCAGTTGGGCAGATCTGCCTGCCTGGACAGGAGACCAGGAAAATCCAGCAGCTGTTTCAGCTCCTGGCCTGCAGACCTGGAGGCTGGGCTCTGGCAAAGTGTGGGTCCTGGCAGGGCGGGGGCTCAGGGGATGTACCCAGGGTGATGCTGAGTGCTAGGGCCATGTAGGCAAACTCCAAGTCCTCCTGGGGCTCCTCCAGTGTGGCCAGCAGTGACACCAGCTTGTTGCAAGCTGTAGCTGCAGCTCCACCTTGCGGTTGCCCGTAGTCACTGCCAGGGGCAGGGCCCGGTCCTACCACACAGGCAGGTGGGGTCAGGTTTCCCGCAGCACCCACCTTGCCCAGCGCCCTCCTCAGAGCTCAAACACGTGCTTGGAGCTTCCCACACCCCAGCTACCCCTGCACCTCGACACAGCTCTGTGCTCTGGGATAACACACAGTTCAGACATCCAAGTTGGGGGCTGAAGAGTCACCTGAGGCCCATCCAGCTACACTCGACAGCCTCAGACCAGCCTCTCCCACCTGGGCACCGGAGGTCTGACTGGGGGGAGCCAGCACTCCTCTCTGCTCTAAAAACACCACATTGATCTGTGCCCAGGGCTGAGCCACACCGTGAGCTCAGAGGAAGGGAGAAGCCGTCCCACTTCGGGGTGTATGCAGACCTGGGTCTCCCACTGATATGCTGTGTGTCCTTTGGCATGTCCCTGTGCCTCTCTGAGCCTCAGTTTCCTCATCTGGAAGATGGGGACAGGACTTCCCACTCAGGGTTGCTTGAGGTCATCAGGTACAAGGGGAGAGCCATTGTCACGTCCAGGCCCCGAGCGTTTGTCCCAGGCAGGGGCATGGTCAATATCATTCCCGGTGAGACCACTTGGAAACTCATCATGTGCATGGGTGGCCCTGCCTCCATTTGGGAGGCCTCTACCCTGCCACACCTGTGCCTCAGCCCTCCAGGTGCTCCACTGAGGCCCACCCACATCAGCCCACAGACCAGCTCACCCGGTAGAAGGACATGCCTTCCTCCCGCTCCCAGGCCCCATTGAAGAAGATGTCTCCAGCTGCCTCAAACAGCTCCAGCCCCAGGTTGAGGTTGCCTGTGTACAGGTCCACATTCTGTGCCACCTGAAAGGAGACAGAAGTTCCCTCAAGACCCACACCTAGCGAGGTGGCTACGCGCACCTTTGCTAGGCTCCTTCCTCTCACACACTACAGGTACACTTGAGCATTTTTCAGACCCTGTGCATTAGGGCTGCCCCCACCACTGGCATGAGGACAATGAACTGATGCTCCTGAGTGCCAGGAGGTGACTGAGCAGCTGCAGCCCAGGAGCCCGACACCTGTGATTCCTACCAACAGGGCTAGCCCTAGCCCACTCCCCCTGCACTCAAACCAGTCTCCGTGGCCCCCAGATTGCTGGGAGCCTAGCCCCTGGCTCCTTTCTGCGTTGCCACATCCCTGCCACATCAGCAGTGTTTGTGGGTGGGCCTGGTCCCCTCTTGGCCATGAGCTCTTCATCCCTCTCCTCAGCTCAAGGAGGTATATAGCAGGTGCTCAATAATGAAAGCTTCATCAGGCTCGTGGGCTTCACAATTTGTTCCAGATCACACTGTGTTTGGGAAAGCCTCTGAAAACAGCCACTATGATAGATTCATTTTATAAGGAGATGTGCCACATGTCGCTTGGAGCAAGTTCTTCTGTGTGTTAATTGAGTGGTCACATTATTTGAGCATGTGCTGTATACCAGCAGGTGCTGTGCACTGTGGGGGGCCCGCGCCTCTGCCCTCAGGGAGAAGATGCTGGCCACCGGGGGAGGATGTGAGGGAACCAGTTGGAGGGAGGGACAAGGCACACAACAGGTGCTCAGCAGTGGCTTAGGAATGAGTGGATGGATGGATGAATGGATGAGGAGATGTAGACACATGGATGGATGGAAGGGTGTGTGGATAGATGAATGCTTGGATGGATGGATGGATGGATGGATGGATGGATGGATGGATGGATGGATGTGTGGATAGATGAATACTTGGATGGATGGATGGATGGATGGATGGATGGATGGATGGATGGATGGATGGATGGATGGGTGGGTGGGTGGAATGATGTGTGTATGTATGTATGCGTGGGTAGATAATGTATGGATGGGTGGAGGGTAGATGATGTATGTACATGTGGATGGATAGATGGTGGATAGACGAATGTATGGATAAACAAATGGACAGATAGATGCATGGAGGGATGGATTAATAGGTAGATTGGTGGGTAGATGGATGAATGATGGATGGATGAATGGACGAACAGGTGAATGGATGGATGGGTGAAAGGATGGATGACGGATGGATGGATGATGGATGGATGGATGGGTGAATGGATGGGTGGATGGATGATGGATGGGTGGATGAATGGATGGGTGGATGAATGGATGGATGATGGATGGATGGAAGGATGAACAGGTGAATGGATGGATGATGGAAGTATGGATGGATGATGGATGGATGGATAAATGGATGGATGATGGATGATAGATGATGGATGGATGGATGGATGGATGATTGATGGATGGAAGGATGAACAGGTGAATGGACGGATGATGGAAGGATCAATGGACGGATGGATGGATGAACAGATGAATGGATGGATAGACCGGTGAATGGGTGGATGATAAAAGGATGGATGAATGATGGATGGATGAATGGATAGATGGATGAATGATGGATGGATGGAAGGATGAACAGGAGGTGAGCGGATGGATGATGGAAGGAGGGATGGATGATGGATGAATGGATACATGGATGAATGGACAGATGGATGGATGGAAGGATGAACAGGAGGCAAGTGGATGGATGATGAAGTATGGATGATAGATGCATTCATAATGGATGAATGGATGGATGGATGGATGGATGGAAGGATGGATGTATGATGGAAGGATGGATAGATGATGGAAGGATGAATGGATGGATGGATGTACAGATGAAAAAGTGAATGGATGGATACACGGGTGAATGGATGGATGATAAATGGATGGATGAACGATGGATGGAAGAATGGACACGAATGGATGATGGATGCATGGATGGATAAATGGATGGATGGATAAATGGATGGATGGATAAATGGAAAGATGGATTGATGGAAGGATGAACAGATGAATGCATGGATGATGGAAGAATAGATGGATGGATGGATGGATGAAAAGTGAATGGATGGATACATGGGTGAATGGATGGATGAGAAAAAGATGAATGATGAATGAATAGATGGACAGGTGAATGGATGGATCATGGATGGATGAAAGATGGTTGGATGGATAGAAGGATGAACAGCTGAATGGATGGATAATGGAAAGATGGATGGAAAGATGGATGAAAGGATGGATGGATGGAAGGATGGAAGGATGGAAGGATGGATGGATGAATGGATGGACGAACAGGTGAATGGATGGATGAAGAAATGAATAGATTAATGAATGATGGATGGATGGATGGATAGAAGGATGAACAGTTGGATTGATGATGGAAAGATAGATGGAAGGATGGATGGATGGATGAACAGGTGAATGGATGGATAAAAAGATGGATGGATGATGGATGATGGATGGATGGATGATGGATGGGTGGAAAGACGAACAGATGAATGGATGGATGATGGAAGGATGGATGGATGGATGGATGGACCCACAGGTGTATGGGAAGATGATGGAAGAATGGATGGATGGATGGATGGATGATGGATGGATGGAAGGATGAACAGGTGGATGGATGATGGATGGATGGATGGACAGATAGATGGATGATGGAGGGATGGAAGGACGAAGGGATGGATGGATAGATGATGGATGGATGGACGGAAGGATGGATGATGGATGGATGGATGATGGATGGGTGAATGGAAGGACCCACAGGTGTATGGGAAGATGATGGAAGAATGGATGGATGGATGGTGGATGGATGGATGGAAGGATGAACAGGTAAATAGATAGATGACGGAAGGATGAATGGATGGGTGGATGGACAGGTGAATGGATGGATAGACGGGTGAATAGATGGATGATAAAAGGATGGATGAATGATGGATGGATGAAAGGACAGATGGATGGATGATGGATGGATGGATGGAAGGATGAACAGGTAAATAGATGCTGGAAGGATGAATGGATGGGTGGATGGACAGAGAGTGAACAGCACAGGGGTCCTCCTGCATCCCTTGCCACCCCCCTGATGTACAGGTCCACCAGCTCACTCTGTCGCAGGATGTAATAGATCTTCCCTGCTTGCAGCCAGGCATGTGCCTCCTTCTCTTTCTTCTGGAGGTCAATGAAAATTCCCAGACTTCGTTTGGTGTAGTCCAGAGAGGATTTGTAGGCCCTGGAATCACTGGAATCAGACACAGGTGTCAGAACAAAGGCTCTCATCCTCCTGGAACCAGTCTGCCTCCTCTCGTGGGTCTGGTGACAGATGAATCTGGAATGTGGGGACTGGGAACGGCCCTCTTGTATGTGCAGTGTTCTGCCCTTCCCAGGCTGCTGGGAGGGCCAGGGTGAACACACACGGCATGGAAAAGATGAAGGACATCCTTCTGAGGGAATCGAGCATCATGCTGCCCTGTGGCAGGAGGAATGTGCTAGTCCATCTCCCCTGCCTCCCAGACATGGCCTGTGTCTTCTCCAGACGCACCAAGAGCCGTTAGTGTTCAGAGGCTATCTAGGCCGATGGTTCTCAAGGTGTGCAGGCATCACAGTCACCCGGAGGCCTGTCCTTATAGCTTGCTGGCCCTGCCCCCAGAGCTTCTGGCTCCACAGGCCTGGGCCAGGCCCTAGAACTCCCACTTGCCACAGGCTCCTAGGTGACATGGATGCTGCTCTGCTGGTCCAGGGACTACACTTTGAGAAGCATGGCTCTAGCACACTGACCCATTTTCCTTCTGTGAACCTGAGGCCAAGACTGGAGCCAGTCTCCTGGGTCCCCATGGAATCTGGCCCCTTCCCTGCTCTCTCAGTAAGTCCAACACTTGAGGGGCTGTGACTGCAGCAATGTCACCAGGCCCTGTGGGTGGGGTGGCCAGGGCCATGGTTACCCCACCAGGTCAGCATGCTCAGGGGAAGCCGAGTGGGCCACATATGGGACGTGAGACCTTGAAACCCTGCCCCGGGGAAGCAGGTGACACAATTGGCTCTGTCTTCTGTGGGAGAGAAGCCACAGGTGGCTGCTGTGGTCACATTTAAGGGGACAGATGAAGGCCAGGAGTCAAGACTCGGGGCAGGCAGAGGTCAGATGACAAAGGCCACCATAGTAGGAAGAACAGCCCAGAGTGCACGTGCACGTACTGCCTCTGCTGGGGTTGAGATGACCTTTGACCCAACAAGGGAGACTCAAGCTGGGACTCACAAGCCAGCAGCAGCCCTGGGACGACCCCAGACCCACCAGCTCAAAGCATCTGATGGCAAGGAACCAAATGATCCAAAGGAAAGGGGCTGAGGAGGCCCTGGGCCAGCTTCCCTGTGCCCCCCTCCCTGCCACCCCTACCCCCTTGCACCCCTCCACACCCCCACCACTGCAAAGCCAGTCCTCACCACTAGGTGCCCAGGGACAGGTAGAGCTGACTGGTGGTCTCCAGGAGCTGCCCTCTCCAGCACCTGGTCGGCCACCTCGCGGGCAAGGGAGAGCTGGAACTCATGGTAGATGACACACTGGGTCTCGCTGGGCATGACGACGCTGTAGAAGTAGCACAGCCGCTGGACGGCCCGCTGTTGGCCTGGGCAGAAGACAAAATGGAAGACGTCAGCCTCCCAGCATCGAAGCGAGGCTGGCTGGGTTCAGAGGCCCCTGCTCTGTGCTTGTCTCTTTCACACCTCTGTGAACCTGGGCCCCATAGGCAGGGAGCCTGGGCTCAGACAGGCCATGCACCTGTGCAAGGGCAGGCGCCGAGCACACCGTGACATGGGCACAGCTTGGTGCACATGCTCATGGTACAGGCCGGCCTTCTTTACAACTCCCAGGGCCGAGGTTCTGGCCAGGCTCGGCCCCTGCACCAGGCCATCTATTTCTGCTTCACAAAGCCCCTCTGGCCAGGACCAGGGCCACCTTCAGCCTGAGATGATGAGACCAGGGACACAAGTAGCCCCTGTCACAGATGGAACCCTGAGAGAGCAAAGCCAAGCATCACGTCTGCCACACACGGCATCATGTTGGGGGAATGGGGTTCAAAGCCGGCCCCTGGCATTTCCACACATGCTTCTCTCATGCAACAAGGCTCCAAACCCACAGGCTCACTGGCCTCTCCCAAAGCCAGGGCGCTGGGAACGGTGGAAAGCTTCTGATTTTCTAGTGTCAGAAACATTCCGAAGATTAACAAAGGAAACCAGGTACGCCGAATGGACATCTGTCACACACGCCCCCCAACAACAGCTGAATACACAGTCCTCTTGAGCGCCCATGGGACATTCCCCATGACAGACCATGTGCCAGGACACAAAATGAGCCTCAGTGAAGGGAGAAGGACTGAGACCAAAGCACAGGTGTTCTTCAGCTGTACTGGCACGAAACTGGAAATCGACAGTGAAGGAAACGTGGGAAATTCAAAAATATGTGAAAACTACACACTCCTAAACAACCAGTGAGTCAAAGAAGAGACCATCAGGGAAACTGAAAATTAATTTGAAAAGAATACAAACAAATGCACAGCCCAGGCCAGCACGGTGGCTCACACCTCTCATCCCAGCACTGTGGGAGGCCGAGGCGGGAGGATCGCTTGAGTCCAGGAGTTTGAGATCAGCCTGGGAAACATGGTGAAACCCTGTCTCTATAAAAAAAAAAAAATACAAAAATTAGCCGGGTGTGGCTGTGCACATCTGTAATTCCAGCTGCTCAGGAGGCTGAGGCATGAGAATGACTTGAACCTGGGTAGAAGTTGCAGTGAGCCAAGATTGCACCACTGCACCCCAGCCTGGGCAATAGAGCAAAACTTAAAAAAAAAAAAAATAGCACAGTGTATCAAAAACACCAAGATGTAGCTAAGGCAGTGCTGAAAGGGAAATTTATAACTGTAAATGTCTACATTCAAAGAAAGAAGAAAAATCTCAAATCAAAAGCCTAACTTTCCACCTTAAGAAACTAGAAAATGAACTAAACCCAAAGTGAATAAAAGGAAGAACATAATAAACGTGAGAGTGGAAATGGGAAGTAAAAATACAGAGAATGGAAAAACAAAAGAGATAATCAACAGAACCAAAAGTGGGTTTTTTGAAAATAATAACAAAATTGACAAATCTTTCACCAGACTGACCAAGAAAACAAAGATGGGGCACAAACGACTAAAATCAGAGACTGAGCACCATGGCTCACGCCTGTCATCCCAGCACTTTGTGAGGCCGAGGGGGAAGGATCACTGAGGCCAGCATTCAAGACCCCCCTGGGAGAACATGATGAGACCCCATCTCTAATAAAAATAAACAATTACAAACCCAAGTTTCTAAAATCAGAAATGAAAGAGGAAACATGATTGCCGACCTGACAGAAATAAAAGGATTCCATGAAAACACTACGAACAATTGTACACCAAGAAGCCAGACCATCTAGACACAACAGTCAGACTCTTAGAAGGACACAAACTACCGAAAGTGACTCAAAAATGACCCCAAGGAAGCATGTGGGGTATCAGCCCCGCCCTCGGTCTCCCCGACCGTTCAGCTCAGGGTGGGGAGACAGGGAAGCATGATCCCCGTTCCCTGGCCTGCATTTCCAAGTCTGAATCCCCCAGCACCCAGGGGAGGGCCTCGTAGGAGGAGGTACCACAGGCTATTGTGCCAGGAGCCACCGGAGGCTGCAGTGGGGACTGGGGCGCTGGGTTCCTGGAGGGTCTCCTTCCAGTCAGAGAATGTCCCTGGGGAAGAAGCCTGGGTCTGAACCCCCCAACCTTCCTTGGGCAGATGTGTGGGACCGGGGCCCCTTCACACGGTCCTTTCCAAAATCTCATCACTCCTAGGGCCAAGAGTGGGTGCCAGGCCTGTGCTGGGAAATGAGCAGATTCAGATTTGGGCACAGCCCCTGGAGCTCTGGTCCAGGCCACAAGAGGCACCTCTGAGTGGTCTCACTATGCCATGACAAAGCGCTGCAAGGCAGAGGGGACTCAGCAGTATCCCTTGTCTCAGCCATTTCCCTGCACTCAACTTCCTCATCTATCCTCTGCGGCCTAGATTTCGGACAGCCCTGCCCAGCTACTGTCCGTTCACTGCTCGGTCTGCAATGACTGTTCGATAGCACTCCGTGGCTCCCCAGTGCTCTTGGGGAAAAGGCCAAGCCACAGCCTGAGGCCCCAGGCCCTGCTTAGCTCTCCAGAAGAGCTTCTCACCATCCAGCACCCAACCCACCCACTCCCAACTCTGCACCTCCCTGCATAAGCCCTGCTCACTCACCCCACTCACACCCCACTCATCTCCGCTCCCACTTCCGTTCACTCACCCCCACTCACACCACACTCATCCCCACTCACACTCCCACTCACTCACCACCACTCACACCCCACCCATCCTCGCTGACTCACCCCCACTCGCTCACCCCTGGGCCTTCACACAGGCTACACCATCAGCCCCTCATCCACACCTATTACTTGACTAAATCCTCTTAACCCTCTGGGCCCAGACTAAAGAGGCTTCCCTAACCCGGGGCCAAGTGCTGCCCCGCCATCACGCCACTCACCCTTTTGTGGCTTCTCTGGCCTGAAGCTCACATTCCCACGCTCAGCACCTCCCTCCCGAGGACCCCACAAGTCCCTTTTGTGGGTGGGGCCTGGCACACTCAGCACGAGCTGCTTTTGCGTGAACTGCTCTGTGGCTTTGGGCAATCACCCGCCCCTGTGTCCTCTGTGAAGTGGGATGACCGGTGCACAGGGCTGCCGAGATACCAAGCAAACACAGGCACAAGAACTGGCGTTCAGGGCCTGGCTCATGGAGGGGCCCCAAGTCCTAGCTCAGCACAACATGCCTTGATCCCAGGGTTATGTCTCGGGATTCCCAGCACACAGGACTTTCCGTGCTCAAGGCAGGATGGTCCCTGGGCAAACCAAGAAGAGCTGCCTGCCTCAGTAGGGTACAGAGGGCCTGGCCCTGCATGGGAACGGCCTGTCTCCAGGGCGTTTGCCAACATCTGCTGCTGGCCATGACTCAGCGCTTTCGATGGTGGGAAAACCACCACTTGTTTCCGAATCACAAACCCCAGGTGTGCCCTGACCCAAGTGGCCCCAGAAGGCTCACAGGAGGAACTGGGGCACTCACTCTCCACGTGGTCCATCTCCACGGCCACCAGAAGGACCCACTCGTAGTAGCCCTTGCACTGCTGGGCCGGGCCCTGGCGGGTGAAGAGGTAGCCCAGGAGTATGTGGGTGAAGTACCGGCCACACTCCCCACAGGGAAGTCTGAGTCTCCAGGAGGTAATGCTGGGCCAGCTGGTCCCAAAGTTGGCCAGCAACACTGCCTGGTTCCTCCGATGGCCCAGGTCCCAAGGCACCGGTAGTGCGTGGTAGTAGCCCTTGGCTGCCTGCCTCGTCTGTCCCCTCCTCTTCAGAGCCACGGCCACCAATGTTGGCAATCACACCCTCCTGGTCCTCGCTGACCACCACTGCATCCTGGACAGACTGCAGGATGTTCAGGGCCACCAGGCTCTGCCTATGAAGCACATGCAGCCAGGCCAGGGCCACCAGGGGGTCCACGATGGCACGGACTCCGGCAACAGCACAGGCTTCCACCGCCTGCGTCATGAAGGTGATGGCTGGGCCATGGTAGCCATGGTGGCTGTACGGCTGGGCCAGGCTGGCGTGGAGAAGGCCGCGCAGCGCCTGGCCTGTGCCCGGGATTAGGGAGGCCAGCGCTCGCCTGAGGTAGTGGGAAGTCTGGGTGGGGAGGCTCTGGGGCTGGAGGGCGTTCTGGAGCACCAGGTTCACGTTCCTCAGCAAACCATCCAGCGAGTCCTGTGTCCTCAATGAGGCCACCTTGACACAGCTCAGCACCAGGTGGGGCAGGCACTCGCGGCTGTAGATGACAGCCAGGAGTAGGCAGCAGTCTGAGAGCCACGCAGCGTCTGGGGCTCCCGAGTCCCTGTGCAAAAAAAACAGCTGCTCTAGGAAGGGCAGGGCCTCCTCAGGCTGCTTGAGGTGCACGTGGTGCCTGGCCAGCAGGAAGCAGGCCCGGGCCTAGGCTTGCTGGCTCTGGCCACCCACCGCCCACTGCAGCACCAGCTGCAGGAGCTCCCCGTCCGCCTCGGTGCTGCAGATGTGGTCAGGCGTCCCCAGGGCCAGGGCCATGGCTCTGGGAACCACCTGTGTACACTTCTCCTGGTTCTGCTTCCAGTAAATGCCGGCCAGGTTGGCGTACACAGCCACCACCAGGAACAGGTCCCCGAAGCTGCCCTCCAGGGCCCCCAGTGTTTCCTCCAAGTACACCCGGGCCTGGGACAGCTTGAGCCTCCTGCTGCACAGCCGCCCCAGGAGGAAGCAGAGCCTGGCCAGGGCCATGAGGAGGCCACTTTTCTTGGCCGCCCCTCAGGCCTGTGCCAGGCGCCCAGTCAGCTCCTACTCGTCGCTAAAGCTGCTGAACATGCTGCTCAGCCATGGCAGCGCCAGGTTGTACAGGCCACAGAAGCTGGCCTTGAATCCAGAGCTGTTCAGGAACAGCAGCAGTGAGCTCAGGGTCTCTGGATCCTCCCAGTTGTCCTCAGCTTCCAAGCAGAAGGAGGGCTCCTCGGGGTCCTGCAAGCTCACGTTGCTGGATGCTACACAGAGACCCCAGGACGCTGGCTCCTGGGGGCAGCCTGGGCAGGTCTTGCATTGTTCCAGAACATTCTTCACCTTCGGCAGGGTCTCCTGTGGCTCCAGGCCCAGGCAAGGTGGAGGTATTTCTGCAAGTCACAAAAACACCTAGACAGATTAGAGTCCAACAGTGAGTCCTTGGTCCACTTGGGGCAGGATCCCTGCATCCCCGTCCTCTGTGTCCCTGGCGCAGCTTGCCATGAGCCCTTGAGAATTATGCGTAATGCAAACCCAGGGTCTGGAGCACGTACGATCTCCGGGGACACAGAGAACACGCAGGCCCGTGGCCCGACTCTCCTACAAAATCACCCTCCTGTCCTGCTTTGTCGCCACCTCACAGCATGGTTTTAGGAGACTATGTCAGCTCAGTGATCCCTCAGAGATGCCTTTCCCTTTAGATAGAATCAAAGCCTTCTAACTGGACCCATGTATATGCAGCACTACAACTACAAATGTAACTTTTGTCAGCATATTGGGCCCCCCGGTGGGGTACAGGAATCCATGAAATCCTCAACAGCCAATCAGAGCTATTGATCAGCTCAAAAGCTGCTATGCAAAATTGGTAAAGCCACCGACGGCACAGGACAGGGGTGTTGTACCCATGTACCCAGCTCCGTGCAGGGAAATGGACCATCCCTGCAGGAAGGATGGGAAAGCTTCCAGGCCCCTGTGGCCACCTTCACCTTGGATGGTCTGAAAACCTGAAGCCCTCGGTTCCTAACAAAGGCCAGCCTGCTCAAGCAGCCCACTGGTGCCTGCTGGCTTTGGTGGATTCCTAGCCAAAGCCCCCTCCCAGAGGTGAGCAAACAAGCGCATTTCCTGTTGGAAAACCTGGGATGAAAGGAGGCATTACTGGGAAGGAAAAAACCTAGATTTAAACAGACCCTCTGTTTTAAGCTCACTTGCAAAAAATATTTTCAATACAAACTGCCTCCTTATTCATCTGTAAAGCCTTGGCATTAAAAAAATAAATAAATATGATTTAGAGGCAAATGTGACCTGACTACACTAGATGAGCTAAGAAATCTCCCCCACCCGGCAGAGGCCCACAGCCCCTCCCAGCCACTACCCTGACCTCCAGGGCAGCTGGAGAGCCACCTGCCTTTGCTCCAGAGACTTTGGCAGAGGGTGGAACCACCCCCTCCCCGAGGCAAACATACAACAGCCTTCCATTCCCCACTGGCTTCCCGGGCCTCCTGTGGGACCTTGTGCCTGCATCCCGAATGTACTGGGATGGATCCCATTCCCAGAGAACTTCCAAGGGCCCTTGGTGCATTCACATCACCAGGCTGTCCACATGCGGACCCTGTGTGAGGGGAAGCGACAGAGCCTCAGAGGGGAGACGGGAGAGCCTCCCTGAATCAGCCCCTCAGGAAGGAGCAGACCCTTCAGGGACCTCAGTTGAGGCCCCTGCAACCTAAGGCTCTGAATTCTGCTATCCGCTAAGGGCTGTGTGGCCTCCCATCTCTGAGGCAGAGCACAGGGCAAGCTGCAGCTTCTCCAGGTCATGAAAAAGGAACCCACAGCTACATGTGGGCCCCAGCAGTGGAAAGGATGCCCCACCTCGGTCGGGGACCAGGCGGGGGTCAGCATGTTCATTGGAAGAAGTGTGGGACCCCACAGCCTCCAGTGCCAGAGTAGACGGGAGGTTCAGGCCCACCTCAGGCGACGTCCCCCAAGCCCCCAGCCCGCACCACAGAGGGGTGACTGTCGCATCCAATGCCCACTGTACTCAGCTCTGTCCCCTCCTCCGGCATTACCCCAAGGCCCAACGCATAACCAGAGGAAGCCTGAGCCACTGACAAAACCCACCTTGTTCCTGCGGCTGCTCGGTCACAGCTTCCTCTACTGAGTCTGCCAAGGGAGAAAAGAGAAGCAATGAACACCCCCAGCCAGCACCTCTGGGCCCATGTCAGGTTGAGCTGGTGTCGGTGTTGCAGGGTGAGAGCATTGCAGGGTGCAAGGGTTGAAAGTCACATCATCCTCTTCCCTCCTGGATCATGGGAACAACATCACTGGGGGGTGGACACTTTCTGCGATATTGGGAGTAACATCGTCTTCTGTGCCTTGGAATATTAAGGACAATATCATGGGGGGCCGTGTACATCTTCTGCAATATTGGGAATAATATTATCCCCTCTCCCCGTGCATACTAGGAAAGATATCAGAGTGGGTGGTCACCTCCTGCGATATGGGGATACCATCTTCTCCCCTTCTCCCCTTCTGGATATCAGGAAGAGTATCACACGGGGGTGTAAGGTGTCTGCGATACTGGGAGTAATATCAACCTCTCAGCCTTGGAATATTAAGAAGAATATCACAGGGTGGATGTACACCCCCTACCATATTGGGAGTAATATCAGCCTCTCCTCTCCATGGATAATAGGAACAATATCCCAGGCTGGATGTACGCCTCCTGCTCTATGGGGAGTCATATCCCTTCCAGGGTACTCATAACAATATCACAGGGCGGGTGAACACAGCCTGCGATACTGGAACTATTATCATCCTCTCCCCATCCGGATACTAGGAACCATATCACAGAAGAGCTGTACGCTCCCTGCGATATTGGGAGTAATATCATGTGCTTCTTCCATGAATATTAGGAGGAATATCACCGGGTGGCTGTCCATTCATTGCTATGTTGGGAGTCATGTCATACTCTACCACCTGGATATTAGGATCAGTGTCACAGGGTGAGTGCACACCTACTGCGATATTAAAACTAACATCATGTTCTCTGTCCCTGGATATTAGGAACAACATCACAGGTAGGTGTACACCCCCTGCAGTATTAAGAGCAATAATATGATTAATTAGTAAACATCAATGATCGATTTTAATAATTACCAGGCTGATCTCGAACTCTTGACCTCAGGTGATCTGCCTACCTCAGCCACCTAAAGTGCTGTAATTACAGGCGTGAGCCACCGCGTCCAGCCAACACTTCTTGACATCTCTTTTTGGACCTCAAATTTAGCATGCCGAAAACACATTTCTGATTCCCCCTGCTATAACCCACTCCTCCCATAGTCTTCCCGATCCCAATAACAGCATCTCTAGTCTTCCAGTTACTCAGGCCAAAATCCTTGACATCATCCTTAAAACTTCTTTTTCTCTCTCTTGTCATCCAACCCATTTAAACTCTCCTTTCAAAATATATGCCAGACCTAACCACTTCCCACCTTCCTCATCATTTCCAACCAGGTCCAGCCCTCATCATAGCGCTCTGGGTTACTGCAAAAGCCTCCCAATCGCCAGGCACACTGGCTCATGCCTATAATCCCAGCACTTTGGTAGGCCAAGGCAGGTGGATCATCAGAGGTCAGGAGCTCAAGACCAGCCTGACCAACATGGTGAAACCCCTCTACTAAAAATATAAAAAATTAGCCGAGCATGGTGTGGGCGCCTATAATCCCAGCTATCCGGGAGACTGAAGCAGGAGAATCACTTGAACTCAGAAGGCAGAGGTTAGAGTGAGCCGAGATTGTGCCATTGCACTCCAGCTTGGATGACAAGAGCGAAACTCCATCTTAGAAGGTTAAAAAAAAAAAAAAGCCTCCCAACCCACCTCTCTCCTTCCGCCTTTCACCCTGGTCTGCATTCTACCTTCCACTCTCAAACATTTCCGAAAAAAAAAAAATTATATCCACAGAGAGAGAAAGTACAAATGGGGTGAAATGTTTGGGGAATCTGAGGGAAGAGTATATGGGAATTCTCTATACTATTTTTGCAACTTTTCCATAAGTCAGAATTATTTGGAATTCAAGAGTTAAACAAAGAAAACAAAAACACACTATCTCCCTTTGTGAATCCATCCTGTCTTTCCCCTGGCAACTTAAGGACGCTCTCAACTAACACATCTATTTTTTCATGAACACTAAAAGAACTCTTGCCGAGTTTTGACTTTCTGTGCTTGGCAGTAGAAGTGTGTGTGTGTGTGTGTGTGTGTGTGTGTGTGTGTATATGTGTATGGTGTGTATGTATATATAGAGAGGGAGAAATATATATGTGTGTACATATATAAATATATATTGTATATTTAAAATGGTAATGTGTATATATATAAATATGTGTGTGTGTGTAGATATATATAATACATACGCCATAGCCTGTCCTTAACCAGTTCTAAACTTAGTCGGAAAAACACATACCTAAGCAGAGAATTTCAAAATAATATGATGAATATTTTGATAGAGGGATGTGTTGCTATGGAACACGCTGCTAAGACACAAAACCTCCTAGATGGGGCAATGAATGAACGAAGTTTTGCACCTATAGGCACCCCCTCTGATATCCCCTCAAATGTTTATAGTTATATGCATTTGCTTCCCCCAGGACCCCTATTTCATAAGGGTTAGTCCTAGAGCCTAGCAAGTTCCTACTACAGCTGGCACACATATGCCATTCAAGAAACAGTGGCGGAGTGAATGACGAGTTAAGAACCATTTGTCAGCCAGTGCTCAGTAATACAACATGCACTGGTATGCAAATTATATTTTTGTTGAAAACAACTGCAGGATCACAAATTATCTTTCCAGAGAAAGCAAACCTCAAAAGCTTCTTTACCCTAGTAAAGCACGTTATAAGAAGCTCCCCTTATATGAAAGAAAACCTCATTCGTTATCAATGGCATGTAAACCTAATAGGCCTTCACCTCTGATGACATCTCTTCCATCCCCAGGAGTAGATAAAGGAGGTTCCGGAAACCCTGGTAGTTGTGAAGGTGGCTCCCAGCTCTGACAGTCTTGAACCCTGCGGGCACGGAGGTCACACAGCAGAAGAACAACCAAGGCAAGCATCATCAGGCTTCGAATATGTTTGAATCAGAGACGGCAAATAGGCTGCAGCCAACTGAAAACACCAGAGATTCATGGTGGCCACCTGAGAGGTTATGCTCTTAAAAAACAAAAATAAAAAATAAAAATTAAAAAATTAAGAAAGGAAGGGGTCAAGAATCCATCAGGTCTGACTGAGACGTGTATCAGTGACTAACACCCCGTATGGCAAAAGTACTCCGGTGCGCTTTGGGTACTCACAGCTTCAGCAGTATTCAAAGGCGTGTGCTTCCCTAAGACTAAGCCACGGGAATACCCCCAGCAACACTGCCAGGAGAAACGTCTCACGTGGATTTGGCTAGAAATACAGTTGTCTTTAACAAATTAACACTGAATAAATCCTGACTTATTAGAGCCTGTGAGAATGACATTCTCAATGATAACAGTTATCACTACAATCTCCAAACATCTGCGATCCTGCAGGGAGGAGCTGTGACAGTGCAGGCCAAGTGTCCAGAATGCTTCCCAGACTGCCTGTTAAAGAATAAAAGAAATGAAACCTCCCCTAAGAATGTCTTCACTCACATTTAGCCAGTTGTTCCTTTGTGTGCATCTCTGTTCTAAAATGGCCATTCTTCCCCACAGCCTGAAGTCATATGCTAAAATAAATGACACTCACATGAAGCCAGAAACGTGCAGATGTGAGGAAACCACCACAAAGGAAATGGGCTGGAGAGTGTGGCCAGGAGGATGGTACTTCCTAGGAAGCAATTACTTCATCTCTGCCCATGAAGCAGGCAGCTGTCATTGTCCCCCAGGCCCACGCCAGCCACTCGAAGTAGGTTCTAACCAAACTACCTCCAACAAGCAATGTAAATACACCACACAATTGGCTTCTGAAAGGACACCTTGCAACCAACAAGAAACTGTTAGCACAACTTTGACAAACTGTGCAACTAAAAACCTTGGAAAGGGACAAACACTGCCACATTTTGACTCAAATAGTGTTACGTGGTAGCACTGCAATAATTCACTGAAACAAAAGAATGAATGAGGAATATGTTTATATAGGAATCAGAGGAAGCATGACTAATCATTTAAAGAAATAGGTCAAGAAACTGCTACGTTCAAATGCTACCGTGAGACACTGTCAGGGCCTTAGGCAAATTCACTTCTCTTGGTCCTGTTTCTGGGTTCATCAAGACCCAGCTTTGGACTAGGGAATCTGTTGCTTTCCAATGCCTTCCTTCTGTGATTCCAGCCCAGATTTTAGGACTGCTCTCCCACTTGGTATATGAAAGCACTTTCGATGTAGAACAGCAAGAGTACATTTCTGTATTGAATGCGGCTTGGGACCTACTCTATGAGGAAGAATATCATCATGTAACTTTAAGCATGACGACAAGGCGCACTCTAGATAAGGCCACGTTTTCTAAGTACAAACTTTGTGAACATTATTTTCAGCTGCTGGGCTTTTTCTCCACATACTGTGAGCCTGGAGGACATTTTCTCCCTCGTGGTTACACATTCAGAGTCAGGGAAGGTGACTTTAGCAGTAAAGAGGGGAGTGCAGTGAGAAGTGATTGGGCACTGAGAAGGGCAGACAGGGACTCTACCTCGGTGGCCTACAGCATTCCTGGGCCTCCGACTTTACTTTTCCATCTGTACAAGGGATCTAAAGGCTAGTGATTCTAGGCCACGACAGCTCTTCATACACACATACACAAATATCACACGCCTGTGTGAAAAGCTGTGACACTTGGCTGATTTTCTGAAGAAGTTATCTTGTATCATTTCTACTCAAGTACTCCACCTCCTTCCAGACAAGTATCTGAGGATGATGGGCTATCCCACAGCCATGTGTGTAACCTCTGCTGCTTACGATCCCTGTTCACATAGCATTTTCCAAAAGCATTTGGTGGGAAGTGACGGAAGAAAGAAGAATAAGGTTCTTTCAGCCCATTCATTCATTCATTCAACAAATATTGACTAACTATCTACGTGCCAAGCACTGGTGATATAACAGGGAACATACATTTTTGTAGGTAGAGACAGACAACCAAAAAATATGTTAAAGAGTGATCAAGACTGTAGAGGAAAATACACCAGGAAACAGGAAAGAAGAATACCCCTAGCCACCCTACACTGGGGTGACGCTAGTGTTACAAAATGGAAACAGCGGCCGGGCGCGGTGGCTCACACCTGTACTCTCAGCTCTTTGGGAGACTGAGGCAGGCAGATCACCTGAGTTCAGGAGTTCAAGATCAGCTTGACCAAAACGGCGAAACCCTGTCTCTACTAAAAACATAAAAATTAGCTGGACGTGGTGGCACATGCCTGTAATCTCAGTTACTCAGGAAGCTGAGGGGCAAGAATCACTTGAACCTGGGAGGCAGAGGTTGGAGTGAGCCGAGATCATGCCACTGCCCTCCAGCCTGGGTGACAGAGCAAGGATCTGTCTCAAAAAATGTAAAAATAAAAAAAAATGTAAACAGAGAATAAGATACCAAAAGAAAGAACATGAACGATTAATTGTAACAAAAGCCTTTGTAAGCTGTTACTTTCCTTCCTGGATCCTTGTCCCTTACAAACAGAAAAAAAAGGCGGATGGGGGTAGCATCAAAATGATGTTTTAAGATGGCTTCGGGTTTCAGATGTCTGACAGCCATACTCATGTACTTCAAGGAAAAAGCTCTAGCTCTAGAAGCCATCTGGGCAATGGTTTAATGTCTTTTTATTTTTTTTCCAGAGAGTTTTAAAATACAGGAAAACGTGTGTGTTTATTTGGCTGCTCTGTGCCCGCACACGTGCAAACTGTGCTAACAGGTTTCTCCAAGTTTTGCTGAATTTGCCAGCTTGCCATAAACAGGCTTCCATGTCTTAATTGTCTATAAATAACACAAACACACAAAAATGCAAATCAAGACAAACTGTCCCTTCAACTGCTGCTGCCATGATGACAGCAAGCGACAATTGGCCAAATCAATACGTGGAGACTGAAGCTGTCCGGCAGAGAGCACAGGGTCGACTGCTTTTCCCATAGCATTTAAAGAAACAAGCGGAAACGGCTCTCCACACAGGACAGACACGTCCTTTGTTCTTTGAATCAATACTGCCAATGCCCAAAATACTTTCTCCATCACACTATCTATATGGAATTCACGTTCCTTCCAATACCATGAGTAACACCAGTGATAGACTATGTTTAACCATAATGACCCATTAGCATTCATTTTCCTCTAAAATGTTGAAATAATAACACTGAGTGTGGGCTCACGAGGTGCCAGGCTCTGAGTTTGATCTCGTTTAGTTCTCATTGAAATCCTGCAAGATCAGTAACATATTCTCTCATTTTTCATAGATGAGGAAACTGAGGCATAGAAAGGCTAAGTAAGTTGTCCATGGTCACAGGTGATTTAGGAAGTTTTCTTCAAACTTTCAAAAGTTAACTACTGCCACTATTACACATGGGTTTTTGTTTGCTTTTGTTTGTTTTGAGACAAGGTCTTGCTCTGACCAGGCTGGAGTGCAGTGGCATGATGATGGTTCACTGCAGCCTCGACTTCCCGGGCTCAAGTGATTCTCGCACCTCAGCCTCTCCAGTAGCTGGGATTACAGGCATGAGCCACCACACCTGGCTAATTTTTTAATTTTTATTTTTTGTAGGGATGGGCTTTCACCATGTTGCCCAGACTGGTTCCAAACTCTGGGCTCAAGAGATCCTCCCAGGTCGGCCTCCCAAAGTGCTGGGATTACAGGTGTAAGCCACTGTGCACAGCCCTACAAATGTGACTTGTACAAAGTCAGAGCAGTGAGCAGGAAGAGAACAGAGACTTCAGCGAGTCTCCTGGCTGTGGCAATGCCATATCCCTCCTCCATACCGTAATGTGTCTACACCCACCAAGCTCCTAGACGTTGAAGGCAGGCCAGCTCAGACACGAAACAGCAGTCAAGAAAGAGAAGATGCAGACATGCGTCTTGATTTCAGCTCGAGCGTGCCTCTCTGCCCTGCAGCTGCACAGGCAGAAACCAGGGGCCGTGAGTCTCAGGCAGTGTGTTTGGTTCCTGGCTGGTTATCTTTTGGGAGACCATCCCATACAATTAGTGTTACACTTCTCAAAAAGGAAGTGTGAGTTTTATAGAAAAATCGATTCCATTTGGGAGAAAGGCCTAATAAAACCACAAAAGGATAACACATTCATACAACAACAAATTCAATTCATCTGTCACAAACTGAAATCCCAAAGCCCTCGGCACACAGCTGCTTTTCTGAGCTGAAATTCAACTCCAGTTGAGAAACAGGTCAACTTTTCTAAAGAGATTTCTTTTTCACATGCCTTCAATAAAAATTCCTTTCCCTCACTTGTCATTTTCCAGATTTAATGGCTCTGTTGGCCTTTCTCTCATTTAGGCCGTGAACACTGACTGCATGTCTAATATGGCCAGGACTCCAAGGAAGGCACCCTAGGGAACACAGATGACCGCAGCACAGCGACAACCTCAAGGAGCACACACGGGGAAGGCAAGATGATACAATCGAAGACTTCACACAGAAAAGAACTTGGCATCCATACCCCGTCCCATTTCTAGAAAACAACGATGCTGACTTAGGAACATTTACCGAACAGCCTGCAGTGTGGAGGCAGCACGAGGGGGTTCCATGCGGGGAAGAGCCCCTTCAGAAGGCGGCGTTCAAGCAACGTGGAGGCAGGAGACGTCCCCACGCACAAGGGGCAGCCTGGGCGCCTGCAGAAATGCCCATGCATCTGGGAAGAGGGAGAGAGGACAAGATACTTAAATGCTCCAAAATGAATAGAAGCCTCCCAAGAACCTCCCCCGAAATGGGGCAGGGATTTACAAAAGACCAAACCGAGCATGCGCAGTTACCTGAACATAGCGCCACCAGAGCGAGCTATCAAGGAAGAAACAGGGTCACTAGAAGCCTGAGCCTCTACTCCCAGCTCTGCAACTCATTCACCCTATGACCTTGGTGAAGGCTCTTAGCTCTGTGAGCCACAAGAGAATCATGGGAAAACAGAAGATATGAAAGTGTTCTACCTTTTTCACAGAACTGCTGAGGGAATAAAATCAGATAACGGATTTTAAAATTCTCTGTGAATTACAAAGCAAAATGCAAACGTATGAAATCATTCTTAGCATTAATAACAGCACTGTCAAATTAAGAGAAGAGTTAAGACCACAGCATTTTCCATCCCCCGACTCCCGAGACAAATAGTGAGTCCAGCTGACGTATTTGGGCAACCCCAGTATCTAGGCTTTGAGAGTCTCAAACAGCTCATGAACTCTGACAGTATCACTCCAGCCCAGTGCTCATTAAGTTCTCCAAGACAGCCAACTGACCTAAAAAACTACAGCTTTTTCAGCTGGACTTGAAGCCCTCCAAGCTCACAGCACAGCTCAACAATGAAGAAGAGGTTTTCTGCCACTAGACTCAAAAGCTGGCTTTCGTAGATTCCCATAGAAAGAACATTCAAGGCCAGGCATGGCGGCGCATGCCTGTAATCCCAGGAATTTGGGAAGCCGAGGCAGGAAGATCACCTGAGGTCAGAAGTTCAAGAACAGCCTGGCCAATATGGCAAAGCCCCATCTGTACTAAAAATACAAAAATTAGCCGGGCATGCTGGCAGGCACCTGTAATTCCAGCTACTCAGGAGGCTGAGGCAGGAAAATCCCTTGAACTCAGGAGGTCGAGGTTGCAGTGAGCTGAGATCACGCCACTGCACTCCAGCCTGGGTGACAAGAGCAAAAGTCCATCTCAAAGAAGAAAAAAAAAAAAGAAAGAGCATTCTTTTTTGCTGATGTTAAATTTCCTGTGCTTAACACAGAGAAATCATACAACACTGAAATCCCAAAAAACATATCATAAAAAGCATTTAGTGACTAAAGACATTCAATATAACCTGTAACAGTGAGTTCCCCTCCTCTTTCCAGCCTGCTCCACTAACACTGTGACCCTTAACACAATGCTTTCACTAACACAGAGGAAAATTAATAGGACCGCTTACCCCTCTCAGCTGACAGCTAAACCACTCTTTCTCCCTGGGCTCACTAAAGATGACCTTTACCCAAAACCAGGCTGCAACGACCCTGTAGATGTTGACTAACAATTTCAAAATTCCCATATTCTTTGTCCACTCCTAAGGAAGATGAACTGAAGCCAGGTGTCTCCAAGTCAGAACTAACAGAGGCCTTAAACATCAGATGGCCCATTCCGTTCATTGACAACCGGGGGATCTAAAGCTGAGCTTATGGAAGAAAACAGCCTGTTGAGTAACAAAGCGAAAACCAAAGCCTAGTCACCCAACCTCTGGTCCAGATCTCCTGTGACATTCCAGCACCCATACAGGATGAGTCTCCCTAACCAGAAACTCTGAAATCTACAACTTTTGAGTGCCGACGTGATGCTCAACGAAATGTTCATTGGAATAGCTCAGACTCTGGATTTTTGAATTCAGGAGGCTCAACCAGCAAGTATAATACAAATATTCAAAAATCCAAAAATGTAAAGAAATCTGAGACACTTCTGGTTCCAAGCAGTTTGGACGAGGGATATTCAACGTGCATTTTTTTTTTTTTCTCTAATGAAGGAAATTAAAAACGAGGCCCAAGCAAAGTCATTCAATCCATACTAAAGTCATTCAATAGTTTAATTAGTACCCATTTAAAGTTAAGTTCTACCCGCAGATATTTAAAAGGATGAATACATACATGCCTATAATTCCAGAAGTTTGGAAGGCCGAGGTGGGAGGATCACCTGATGTCAGGAGTCCAAGACCAGCCCGGTCAGCATGGTGAAACTCCATTTCTACTATAAATGCAAAAATTAGCCAGGCGTGGTGGCGCACACCTGTTATCCCAGCTACTCGGGAGGCTGAGGCACGAGAATCGCTTGAACCTGGGGGAAGCACGTTGCAGTGAGCCGAGATCACATCACTGTACTCCAGCCTGGACCACAGAGCAAGACTCTGTCTCAAAAAAAAAAAAAAAAAAAAAAAAGGAAAAAGAAAAAAGAAAATTTAAATTGTGTTTTCACATGGAGCCCATGTTCCCAGAACACAAACCCTGCTCTGTGCTCCAAGGGCACACAGGGTGCCCCTTTATCTTAATGTTCACCATATTCCATGACAGCCATTGGCACGTGCCCGTCCATCACACTAGACTTCCTGTGCATGAGACAGGGATCATATATTATTACCTTTCTGTCCCCAGTGTCTGGCCTAGAAGACACTCAGTAAATGATTCCTGAATTAAGTCACTTACTAAAATATGTTAAACTTGTATTAACAAAATTGATTTAATAAGTTTGCCAATGCAGCGTTCATACCACACAGCTTAAATCTCAACCTGTGGATTTATCTTGTGTTCTGCTAGATTATCACCTATTAACATTCAGGAGGCACCTAGTGTGTGCTAGGCATTACTAATTGCTGGAGACCTAGCAGTGACAAAACAACATTCCTTGTTCAAAGACAAGTTCTAGTATAAAGAGGAATAGAAGGAACAGGCTAGATTGATGAGAGAGCTAAGAAAAGGACAGGCTGCCATGGGAAGCACCTGGTCTTGTCTGGATGGTACACAGTTAACAAAGTCTGAGTGCTTCGTATAGCATAAGATCATCTCCTCCAAAGAAGCGAATGAAGCTTTGATTCCCCAGTACCAGAAGTCACGATAAAGGTGTGCACAGCCACATGCTTAGTGTAGGAAGTGAAACCAAACGAACAAACAAAGCTCCAACTTCCAGAGGCAATGGTCCAATTATGAAATCCTCTGGCTACGTTCAATTGAAATTCAAGGTATTCAAGAGGCCAATATTTAAGGGATAAATTAACCCAACCACTTAAAACTAAAGTAGTCAAGGGGTAAAGGTATAGTACCTTTTACAAATTTATTAGCTCTTAATATTTACATTTAAATATGACGACGATGGTGTAATAACTTTATTAACTAGTTATTATGTGTTAGGCACGAAACTAAGCACTTTACACACACATTTGCACGATCCTGTGAGATGATAATGACCCCTTGTCATCCCATTTCATAGATGAAATTTAGGTTTATATAAGCTTAAAAACTTGCCCCAAATGACACAACTACTTAGCAAAACCCAGGCAGCCTGACTCAATAGGCCTTGTTTAAAGAAGTAATATTTATAAACTGTCCAGCACAGCGGTGGTACAAACAAGAGTTCAGTAAATGCCTAAAGAGTACTTCATACCCAAAATCATTTCCCGCCAATCAAACTAGACTTACTCTGGTTCTGCATAACCAACTGTCAAATTATTGTTCCATGAAGAAAAGGTGGAATGGGTAGAGATCAGGAAAGAGTGAATAACTGCTAAATATACTTGATGGCAGGTAGTAACAGGAGGTGGCATTTAGACTGTTTCCACATTTGTTTGGGTAACACTTTGTTTTCACAGTTCTAAAGCACAAGAGCCATTCTAAGCTGGTGAAAGCGTAAGGCATGTCTATGATCCAGGCCTCCAATTCACTGTGGATCAGTGGATCTCAACCTTTACGGTACATCAGAACCACCTGGGGGTTTTTAACAGCACTAGAGCTGCCCAGGCTCCATTCCTGCAGATTCTATTTCAACTGGTCAGGAGTAAGCAAGCATGCTTTTTTCACAACCATCCAGATGCAGCTAGGTTTGCAAACCACTGTCCAAGATGCTCTCACACTTCCACTCAGTTCAACACACACTCACTGAGATTCTAAGCACTATGAATCGGGCTAAGTTAACAAGTCAGGCTCCACTCCCTAATAATATTGGCAAAGAAACCAACATCAGAGATTTATTCCAGTCCAAACCAAACAAATTGCCGGGTGAAAAAAATGCCCTGGCATAGTTTGCCATACAGAACAGCTTCCTGTATCTTCCCGGTCAGTAGCCTAGAGACTGACTCTGAGCCATGAGAATTCAGAGTCAGAGAAAAATGCCAGTCTGAGGCATCTGCCATACTTCTATCACACCCCCAAAAGCGCCCAGCTACATTTCACATCCACTGTCCTAACAGGGGTTGAAACAGGGAAGAGCAGTGCAATACAGAAAACAGAGCCTGCTGGGCATCAAAAGGCTGGAGAATTCCAGTCCTAGCCCTGCTACCAATCGGTCTGGTCACTTGTCTCTGGTCCTGGTGTGGCCAACAGTTACGCGAGAGGGTGAGGCATAAAAACACAGATGTCAGGCAAGCTCCAGCATCCAAAATACATCGAAATTAAAAAGCATTAAGGTGATATCAAGGAATGTATGCCATCAACCAGAAAAGTAACGGAAATATTCCTTTTCCCATTCTTAAGAAATCAAAAGTGGAAGCAGAAAATTGAGCAATCAGCCTACTAAGTTGACTGCGGCAACAGAATACACTCACGGATTCTGTTCACAAAAGGAGGGGTGACAGACCAAAAGGAGAACTGCAGAGCGTCCCTCTCTCCTCTGTCCACCCATGACACCAGCATGTGAGCGCGTCCACACGCAGCGCCCAGTCTCCTGTCCCACTGACGCCAGAGTCCACTCACCGCAAGCCTACAAAGTGCCACATGTGCTAGGATGCTCCCTCATCTCATCACCATAGACATCCCTGCTGGACGTGAGTATGTGACAGACGAAAATCACGGAGGCCTAGGGAAGTTGAGATCCGCATTCCCACTGCGGTGAGGGCGTGCTTGAGAGGGACCCCACGGCTAGGCCCTCCATGCCGCTCTCCTCAGTAATCACTCCCAGACCAGAGCAGCGAGGGGGAATTTTCTTCCTCTCACTCTTTTCAGCCCCTTGGCTGACCCAGCATTCCCCAGAAAGCTATCGAGTTCTGGCAGCTCTGAGGCCACAAAGCCACAAAGGCACGGGACACACAGCCCATCTGTCTCTAACGGGTCTTTTACTTGGTCATGCTGATCATTTCTAAGAGCAGATGGGTTAAAAAAGACTTGGCAAGTTACCACGAAATGGCCCCTCCACTCCTCCCTGGGGGAAGGCTGACTAGTGAGCAGTCAGGCCGGCTTTCTTCCCCCACTCCCTGCATTCCTGTCCCCAAGGAGCCACAGACAATCCCACCAAATAGAGGCAGGAGACAGCCGCCTCCTTCCTACAGCTGGAGGGGGAAGGGTCCTCTCGGGCCTTTCTAACTGCATGAAAACCAAACTGTGAGCTGTACTGACCCGGGCCTCACCCATGTTGCAGGCATGTACAACACAGGTGCCCAGTGCTATCATCAGGCAGAACTACGAATGTGTTTTCCATCGTTTTCATACAGTGATTCCAGAACCGTTATCCACACAGCTCCACTTCTCACACATACGACGTGCTTCACGGATTACACAGCATGTTCACCATGCCCCTCATCCGCTTCTCCCAGCAGCCTTGTGTGATCCCTTGGGTATGCTTCCTCATACTGAGGTTTGAAACCAAAATTTTCCCAAGAACATCCAGCTAGTGTTAGAACCAGGATATGAGGGCTTCTGATTCTAGAACCGGTATTTGTGCCACTATTCCACATGGGCCCCTCCAGGGATTTCTGCCTGATCTGAAAATGCAGACAGCAAATCCGTCTCTCTACAGTCCTGGGGTTCCCTATAGACAAGAAGTCAAACTTCTAACAGAAAGCTTATACTTATTTGGAAGGCTACCTGGGATATTTCTTTTAAGTTAGTTTGTTCATGTTTTGGAAAGATTGTTCCAATGGCAATGTGGGGCATGAAGTGTAGAAAGGATTCCATGATGAGACAGAGAAACAATTCGGTGGCTCTTACAACAGTTCAAATCAGGCATGAGGCACGACCAGAAAGGACAGAGGGAAAATGTATTGGAAAGAAATGCAAAATGAAGTCCACTCAGACCCAGGATGGAAAAAAGGGGATTAAGCATGATGGTGGTTTCTACTTTGAAAGACTGATGAACAAGGATGTCATTAACTACTGCAGAGTGGTATCTGGGGCCTGGGTGCACCAGTTTGTTTAACCATTCACCTGCTGAGCAGTCTCCGGGCTGTTTCCAGTTTCTAGCCTTTATAAATGCTGCTGCTATGAACAGATACATACAGGCTTTTGTGTGAACATAAGTCCTCATTTCTCTGGGATAGCAGCCCATGAATGTGAATGCTGCCTCCTACGGCAATTGCACATTTAGCTTTTTAAGAAACTGTCAAGCTGTTTTCCAGAATGGCCCTACCATCTTCCATTCCCACCAGCCAAGTGTGAGTGATCCGGTTTCCCTGCATCCTCACCAGCATTGGTCTTGTTACTACTTTTTATTGTAGGCATTCTGATAGGTGTATAGTGACGTGGCTTTAGTGTGCATTTTTCTGATGGCTCATGATGTTGCACATCTTTTCATGTGCTTATATGTTATCTGAAATGTCTCTTCAGGTCTGCTATTCATTTTCAAACTAGATGATTTGGTTTCACTGCTGAATTTGGATAGTTCTTTATATATTATAGATATGAGTCCTTTATCAGACATGTGGTTTGCAAATAGTTTCTCCCAGTCTCTATCTCCTCCTTTCATCTTTATTTTGTATTTCACGTTTTAATCCATGATCTATTTTGAGTTAATTTTTGTACGAGGTATGAGGTTTAGATCAGAGTTCAGGTTTTTTTTCGTATGAATAATCAGGTAGTCAGTAACTTTTTTTAAGAGACAAGGTCTCACTCTGTCGCCCAGGCTGGAATGCAATGACAAGATCAGAGCTCACTGCAGCCTCAACTCCTGGGCTCAAGTTATCCTCCTGCCTCAGTCTCCTGGAGTAGCTGGCACCACAGGCAGGTACCACGGTGACCAGTTCATTTTTTTAGTTTTTGTAGGGACAGGGTCTTGAGCCATGTTACCCAGGCTGGTCTGGAACTCCTAGGCTCAAGTCATCATCCCACTTATATGGGGCCAGGCAGTGGCACATGCCTGTAATCACAGCACTTTGGGAGGATGAAGCAGGAGAATCACTTGAACCCAGGATTCCAGACCAGCCTGAGCAACAGAGGAAGGCCCTGTCTCTGCAAACATTTTAAACATTAGCTGGGCGTAGTGTTGTACACCTGTGGTCCCAGCTACTTGGGAGGCTGAGGTGGGAGGATCTCTCGAGCCTATGAGGCTGAGGCTGCAGTGAGCCATGATCGGACCACTACACTCCAGCCTGGGAGAAAGTCAGACGCTCTCTCCAAAAAAAAAAAAAAAAAAAAAAAAAAAAAAAAAAAAAAATCCTAGAGCATCACCCATATTAAAGACAGGTATTGTCTTTTTCAAATTTAATTACTGTTATATAATGGACATGTAAAATGTCCAGTTTGAAAGTTTGAAAATATATAACTCTAAGTATTCTTACCTTAAAATTCTGATTCCTACCTAAGATATTGCATACTGTTTACATAAGTATCACAATGCCTGGACAACAACTAAAAATGTGTAAGAGTAAGAATAATGAGCATGTATGCCTATTAATTAAGGTATTTTCCCCCTTATTACATAAAAAAGTCATCACTGCAAATCCCTATGACCGTATCGAAAGTAAACCTACAGTTTTACTTCTCTATATTATAAAATGCAAGGTTAAAACTCGAATACTAAACATTTCCTGAAGCCAAGGGTAGTTTACTTAAAATAAATGCCTAGGGTCTATATCAAAAATATGAAAAAGCTAGCTACTTCATAGCCATTCCAATCTAAGTTCAGCTTTTTTTAATTGACACATAATTGTGTACTGTACATATGTATGGAGTACACAGAGTGATGTTATAATACATGTAATGTATGTGATCAGCATAATTAGCATATCCACCATCTTAAACATTTATCATTTCTTTGTGTTGGTAACTTTCAATACCCTTCCTCCAATTATCTGGAACTATATATTCTTTTTTTTTTTTTTTTTTTTTTTTTTTGAGACAAAGTCTTGCTCTGTTGCCCAGGCTAGAGGGCAGTGGTGTGATCTCAGCTCACTGCAACATCTCCTTCCCAGGTTCAAGCTATTCTCCTGCCTCGGCCTCCCTGGTAGCTGGGATTACAGGCACCCACCACTATGCCCAGCTAATTTTTGTATTTTTAGTAGAGATGCGGTTTCACCACGTTGGCCAGACTGGTCTCAAACTCCTGACCTCAGGTGATCCACCCACCTCAGCCTCCCAAAGTGCTAGGATTACAGGCATGAGCCACCGCGCCCAGCCTGAAACTACATGTTCTTGTTGACTAGAGTCATCCTATGTTATAGAACACTAGAACTTATTCCTATCCAGCTATAATTTTGTATCCTTTAACAAATTTCTCCCTATCTTCCTCTTCCCCCACCCTTCTCACCCTCTAGGATCCTCTGTCTACTTTCAACTTCAATGAGATCCACTCTTTTTTGCCTTCCACATAAGAGAACATGTGCTGTGTAACTTCCTGTCCCTGGCTTATTTCATAATATCTTCCAGTTCCATCCACGTTGCTGAGAATAACAGGACTTCATCCCGTGTTATGGCTGAATAGTACTCCAT
Source organism: Macaca nemestrina (assembly GCF_043159975.1). Classification (NCBI taxonomy): domain Eukaryota; kingdom Metazoa; phylum Chordata; class Mammalia; order Primates; family Cercopithecidae; genus Macaca; species Macaca nemestrina. The sequence goes on from NW_027257583.1 coordinate 47,146, forward strand.
TGTGTATAAACACCACATTTTCTCTATCCATCATCTGCTGTTGGACACCGAGGCTGATTCCATATCTTGGCTATGGTGAACAGTGCTGGAGGAAACATAGAGGTGCAGATGCCCCTCCGACACTGATTTCCTTTTCTTTGGGTATCTACACTGTAGTGGGACTGCTGGGTCACACTGTAATTTCATTTGCAGTTTTCTGAGGAACCTCCATACTGTTTGCCATAGTGGGTGCCCTAACTTACTCTTACTCTTTTTCTTTTTTCTCTTCGAGACAGTCTCACTGTGGCCCAGGCTGGAATACAGTGGTGCAATCTCGGCTTGCTTACTGTAGCATCCGCCTCCCGGGTTCCAGTGGTTCTCATGCCTCAGCCTCCTGAGTAGCTGGGATTACGGGCACCCGCCACTACACCAGGCGAAGTTTTGTATTTTTTAGTAGAGATGGGGTTTCACCACGTTGGCCAGGCTGGTCTTGAACTCCTGGGCTCAAGTGACCCACCCACCTCAGCCGCCCAACAGTGCTGGGATTACAGGTATGATCCACCGCTCCCAGCTAATTTTTGTGTTTTTAGTAGAGACGGGGTTTCACCATGTTGGCCAGGCTGGTTTCCAACTCCTGATATCAGGTGATCTGCCCGCCTCGGCCTCCCAAAGTGCTGGGATGTCAGCGTGTGCCCCACGCCCAGCCAGCTGCTCTAGTGTACACCCCCCTACAGTGTGTAAGAGCTCCTTTGTCTCCATATCCTCGCCAGCACTTGTTACTTTTTGTCTTTTTGATAATACTCATCCTAACAGGTGAGATGATACCTCACTGCGGTTTTGATTTGCATTTCTCTGATTATAAGTGATGCTGAGCATTTTTTTCACGTATTTTTTGGCCATTTGTATGTCTTCTTTAAAGAAATGTCTGTTCGATTGGGTGTGGTGACACAAACCTGTAAGCCCAGCACTTAGAACGCTAAGGCAGGAGGACAGCTTGAGCCTTGACCAGCCTGGGCAGCATAGCAAAACCCTAGCTCAAAAAAAAAAAAAAAAAAAAAAGGAAGAAGAAAAAAGAAATATCTGTGTCTGTTCAGCTATTTGACCTCCAAAAACTAAGAGCCCATTTTGGAATCTAACAACCTGCCTGATTCAGAGACAATCTGTGTTTGGTTCTACTCTGCTACTTCTTATGTGACTTTGGGAAGTTCCCTTAGCCACTTTGAATTCAATTTTCTCAACATTAGCCAGGAATAAGTAGCACCTGCCTCTGCTGGTTAACGCTGAGGACTGAAAGGAGAACCTCCACAACGCCACATGACAATGCCGCCTGGCGGAAGCCCCTCAATGCGGGGCTGGTAGGATCATCTGAAGCTAAGTACAACTTTCCTTTCCACTGTCCCAGGCTCACTCTGCATACGATTAGCAAGGAATAGAGAATAAAGGAAACAGAAATAATTGCTTACTTTTTAATAAGAAATTTGTAAAAAGTTGAGGTGGTGGAAAAATAGGAGGGAGAGGAGGGGAAGGAAAAGCAGTCGGTCACAAGTTTTAGTCCAGGGCTCATACCTGGCCTCCTCACTCAGGCAATCACCAGTCCCCACTCCCTGGGGAGGGGTACTTTCTCGGCTGGCTTCACCCACATGGAAGGCACTGCCACAGGTGTTCAGAAACCAGGAGCACCTTGAAATGGGCAATGTGCTTTGGGTAGGAGACCTACAATTTCCCCAAAGAAACCAGGGCATAAAAGTGACCCACATAGGAGGTACCAAGGCTGTAAATACTTGGTGGCAAAAACTGATGTCATACCTGCTGTACAGGAGACACACACCCAAATAAAACTTGCCAAAATAGCAGAGAAAAAAATACAGCAGACATCCAGTGCCATTCTGTTACAGAAATATTTATATCCCAAAGCCAGGGACCTCTCTGAAACACTGTGTTTATTTCCACGTTTCATGGAAGATGTTTGAGTGCGCTCACGTGTGTGTCAACAAACTTCCAGTCCCTGCTCTAAACCCTGTGGCTCCTCAGCAAAACCCAAAAACAAATATCAGTTTTCCTTCCAAATGAGAAGTTTCCTGACTTAGCGAAACCAGCATCAAATCCACTTATTATGAGATAGCTGATTACAGGCAAAGCCCTCTAGTCCCAGGATGACTCCCCTCCTGCAGGAGCGGGAAGGATGGCCATAGCACTGGCCTGCCAGACCACATCTCCAGGCAGTTCGAAACCATGGCTGCTCAGGTGAGCCATGATAAAAATCGAAACCAAGTATCTCTGAAAAGTGTACATGTCAAGAACCAGACCTCGGACCGGACTCAGCAGAAATGGATGTTGCAAGGTTTGTTCAGAGACCTCCTTTCCATGCCCCCTTTCCCCGGGACCTCCCTCCTTGCACTAGGGGCCCAGGGCCAATGGACCTCTCCCTTATCTCTAGCCCAGTGCATTTTCAGGAACAGCTCCCAGACTGTACCAGACCCTGAAATGTATTCACTGAATGCACTATTTCTTCAAATGGTCATAAATCATCTGACTATAACAACAATTGTTTTAAAAGTGTTCTCTCTCTCTCTCTCTTGGGAATTCTGTCATGAGTTTGAGCAAGCAGCTTTGCTTCTCCTTACTGCAATTCTATCATTTGCAAAATGTTAACAATTACTGTGTTCACCCATAGCATTGTTGTAAAAAGCCTTAAGACACACTTCATGTAGCCTGCCTGGAGCACAGACACTGTCACATGGTAAATGCCCACTGAAGGTGAGTTATCTGTAGCTATTATTACCCGCCACTCCAGCGAACGAAAGGAGTCGATCAGGTCTCATCGTATCACCATGAAAAGATGTCCATGTAGACTGTGCAGTGGGAGTAGGGGGACTCAGTGTTTATCAGGTACTATTTTGTTTTTTACAAAGTGTACATATATATTTGTAGGTACACTGGAAAAGATCTGGAAGGAAATACACCCAGTGTTAATAGTGACTACCCCAAAGACACATTCATCCAAACACACAACAGAAAAACACTATCTTTCTGCCTTCCATATCATTTGAACTATTTTCAATAAGCATCTATGGCTTTTGTAAAGTTTTTGAAAGGAATTTATTGCATTTTTTTCTGGAGAAACAAGCAGGAGCATGAAAAAGATGGAAACAGAAGGTAAAATGGAATGGGACTTAATGGAATTGAGTCCAAGCCAGGCTCAGCAGGCACACGAACCACGCACCTCTCACTACAACTCAACACCAGCTCTCTCTTCTCTTGGTCCAATGGCCCAAGACTTAGAGATAAAATGTTTATTGTGATCACATCAATCACACCAAGGAGCTTGGAACCACCCTTTCAAACTCCTCTGGTTCTGTGTACCTGCCCGGGGCTGTTAGTTTTTCTCCTGTGTCTTTGCTGGACTGTAATCCCCTAGTGGTGGAAATGCACCGTGACACTTAGCCATCATCCCCACAACACTCAGCACCGCATAGAGACCAGGGCAGTGATGTCCACTCGGACTGTGATTCCACTTATAAAGCAAAGGACCAGGGACCAGATGCGACTTGTCTTTGGTAACTCACCAGCTGTGGCTTGAACCAGAACAAAGCCAGGTCTCCTGATGCCCAGAAAAGAGCTAGTGCTTGTCCCACTAGAAACGCGGTAAAAATGTTTTGCTTGCTGTGAAAAGATGCACTACTGGAGAAGATGGGTGCAACTTCTCATGGAGGCATTCAGCCCAGATCACCAGGAAACAGAGCTGCCGGATGAGACACTCGGCCCAGACCACCAAGAAACAGGGCTGCCGGATGAGACACTCGGTCCAGATCACCAGGAAACAGGGTTGCCGGATGAGACACTCGATCCAGGTCATTAGGAAACAGGGCTGCTGTAAGAGACACTCGGCCCAGGTCACCAGGAAACAGGGCTGCTGTAAGAGACACTCGGCCCAGGTCACCAGGAAACAGGGCTGCTGGATGAGACACTAAGCCCGTCCACTGGAAAGGAAATCTGGCTGGGCAGTGGAGGGAAATTCACACAGCCCAATGGCAGCAACAACACGAACAAAAAATACCTGCCTGGAAAGCCATAGCCTGGCTAGCAAATTCGAAACAGAGCCACAATCCTAGCAGCACACATCACTGCAACACAGGGCTTCAGTCAGTGTGAGCACACTTTAAGTAGAAATGTAAAATGTCCATGTTTTATGGAACAAGGGGGCTATTTGTGTGTGTGTGATGTCAAAGAAAACAGCTGAGAAGAAACTGTTGGCAAGGAAATAGAAATAGGCGCCCTTACACATTGACAGTGAGATAACGGTATGGCCCTAACAGAAGGGAATCCAGCAACACCCATCAACATTTAAAATTCGCAGAACCCTGGATCCCACAATTCCATTTCTAGCAATGCATCCTATGAACATATTCACGCAAATACGCAAGAATTATGTACAACTCAGCATTGATTAATCCAAACGGTTGGGAACAACCTAAATACTTACCGGTGGACAACCGTGTTTATCTTATGCCAACATCTGTGTTTTTAAAAACAAGACACACAGGCTGGGCACAGTGGCTCACTCGTGTAATCCCAGCACTTTGAGAGGCTGAGGCAGGTGGATCACTAGGCCAAGATATCCAGACCATCCTGGTCAACATGGTGAAACACCGTCTCTACTCAAAATACAAACATTATCTGGGCGTGGTGGAGCACACCTGTAGTCCCAGCTACTCAGGAGGTTGATGCAGGAGAATCGCTTGAAGCTGGGAGGCGGAGGTAGTAGAGAGCTGAGATCACGCCAGCCTGGTGACAGAGCAAGCCTCTGCCTTGGAAAAACAAACAAACAAAAACTGGCAAGAGTGGTCACAGAGCAGTGATGGGAGTAGGACTGCCTTTCACTCTCCAGGACCTTTTGAATGTCGCTCATATTACGTATTCAAAATATATGACTATAGCAAATATTTTCAAAGTAACTATGAAAAACTGGGAGAATAATAATATCTAACACACAGGACTGCTGTATAATTAAAGGATGAAAAACATTAAGCACTATCAGAGTTCAAAGGAAGAAGGATTAATTCTAGCTTGGATGTCACAGCGGGGATCATGTAAAGGAAGCGAGTATCTCAAGTCTTGAAGGATGGAGACGATTTAAAGAGGCAGAAGTGTGGAGACGATGTCCCAGATGGAGATAAGAACATAGGTGAAGACGATGGCCCAGATGGAGATAAGAACATAGGCGAAGACGATGAAGAGATGAGAAGGTATAAATTCTAAGTGCAGCTCTGAGGCTGGGCTTCAGAACAGGGCTTAGGAAACAAGCTGGAGCGCAAGGGTCATGGTGGGAATGGAAACACTGAAACCCAAACTTGCATATCACGACCTGATCATGAGCCTTGAATGCCAAGCCAGGGAACCTGTCCTTGATCTTAACAATGAAAAATCACTTGGCCGGGTGTGGCGGCTCAAGCCTGTAATCCGGTGCTTTGAGAGGCTGAGGCGAGAGGACTGCTTCAGGCCAGGAGTTTGAAACCACTCTGGACAACACGGCAAGACTCTATCCTTACAAAAAATTTAAAAACTAGCTAGGCAGGATAGCACACCTGTAGTCCCAGCTACTCAGGAGGCTGAGGCGCGAGGATCACTTGAGCCCAGGAATTTAGGGTTACAGTGAGCTGTCAGGGCACACCTGCATTCCAGCCTGAGCAACAGAGCAAGGGCATGTCTCAAAAATCAAATAAAATGAAATAAAATCACTACAAGTTTGTATAGACATAAAGTATAAAATCATACCCTATATGATTTAATTTTATAAGAAAACGACACAACTAAGACACAAGCAAGGGCCCTGGGCTCACGGCGCTATCTTTATAGAAAGGAATGAACTACCACGTTTATTTTCATGGCATCACCAACTTAGATACAGGATACAGTATTCTGGAACCATCTCTGTATCAGTCAAATCAGATGGCCATAATACCGTAGGCAAATACCATCAAAAACACCATAGGCTATGTGGTTTAAACATTAGTTTATTTCTCACAGCTCTGGAGGCTGGAAGTCCAAGATCAAAGTGTCGGCCAACTCAGTTCCCGGACAGGGACCTCTTCCTGGCTTGCACACAGCCACCTTTCTTCTTGTTTCCTCACACCGGGGCAGTGGGAGCTCTCTGTTTTCTCCTCTATTTTTTTTTTTTTTTTTTTTTTTTTTTTTTTTTTTTTTGAGACAGAGTCTTGCTCTGTCACCAGGCTAGAGTGCTGTGGCACAATCTCAGCTCACTGCAACCTCCCACCCTCTGGTTCAAGCAACTCTCTGCCTCAGCCTCCCGAGTAGCTGGGATTACAGGCACGTGCCACCACACCAAACTAATTTTTGTATTTTTAGTAGAAACACGGTTTCAGGATGGTCTCAATCTCCTGACCTCGTGATCTGCCCACTTCGGCTTCCCAAAGTGCTGGGATTACAGGTGTGAGCCACCACACCTGGCCTGGTTTCTCTTCTTCTAAGGGCACTAATCCTGTCAGACCAGGGCCCATGCTCATGACCTCATCTAACCCTAATCACCTCCCAAAGGTCCTACCCCCTAATACCATCACACTGGCAGTTAGGGCTCCAGTACAAGAATCTGGGGGAGACATAAACATTCAGTTTATAACAATGTCTTTTCAATCCTGTTGAAAAAAACAACCAAATGAGTAGGCGACAAAGTACCTTATATGTAAACAAGTCGGGACTTTTCATATTTCTGCTAACACATTAAGGTCAATTTAAAATGTCTGATAACAAGAGTCAGAAGCAGAGATAAATGAAAGTTAGTTACTCTGCATTTTAGGCCCACATTGAGCTGTCTTTCAATGACATTGTGGTACAAGGAACACTGCTTTCTATTCCTGGTTTTGTCACCAAAAAAAGCTGGAACATTTCCCTGTATTTCCATTTATCTTGAAAATCAGTGGACTGACCTAGCAGACCTCCAAGGTCCCTTCCATTCACAAATTCCACAAATAACTTCCTACCAACAGATACTACACAAATAAACCACACTGACGAAGGGGAAAGCTAACACTAGCAAACAATGAGATGCACACAAGACAAGACGTATAGAGAAGTGGATCAACCACAAACTGGTGGACGATGAGCCGGCGGTGGATAAAAACACATTCCCTATCGATGGACAGACAAGCAAGGGCGCCGAGGTAGTATTGTTGAAGATTTCCTATTTTAAACCTTCAAGATAAATGGCCCAATTGTTTATATTCATTCTGATTAAATGTGAACGTGAAAACTTCCTCCAGGGGACACAGACATCTAAAAAGTTCCCAATGTATCCAATTTGTCATTTGATATTTTTACTGACAAGAAAAATGAGGGACTGAATATACAAACAGATCATGCCTGATCATATGTAGAAAGACAGAACTCAGACCACAACCTGTAGCTGCCCACCCAGGAAACCAATCCCCTATCTACAGTAAACAGCCAGGAGGCCAGCCAGGCTAGCACTTCAGACAGGAAGCCAGACTGCTCTCTCTCCACAACCCAGAAACTAAGAAACGACTCTGTCCTAGGTGGCCAGGACTTGACTCAAAACTAACAGCCACCCTAATTTTGGCCCCTGTTTCCAGTTAGGATCATTCAGAGAAAGCCAAATATACCCCTAATCAACCAAGGACACTCCGCTTCTGCACAGCCGCCTCCAGCCCTCACAACAGCCTCCACTGGGAGCCGTTCTTTTCCATCCTGAAGCTTCCCCACTCCTCATCCGCCATTCACTTGCATATCAGTCTGTGCCACACGCAAGTGATGGTGCCAACTCTCTTGCCACAGCACTTCTGAGAAAGTCGCCTCTGCCTGTCTCATGTGGGCAGCCTTCCTTTATTTCCCCCAAAAAACAAGTCTTAAATGAGGGGCTTCTCTCTATATGGCCACGCTATACAATTCAGAAGCCCAGCATGGCAGATTCCAAGCCTGGAAAGACCATACACCCCTCAGGTCCTCTTTCCACAAAACACAGCTTCCTTAAGTTCTTCAGTCACTCCCACCAACCAGGGAAGGAACCACGTGTTATGGAAAGATCAAGGGCCTTGACGTCAAACTTCTAGGTTCATCAAGTACTTCATCTTTCCACTTAAGAAATTACATGGCCTCGGCCAGGCGTGGTGGCTCACACCTGTAATCCCAGCACTTGGGGAGGCTGAGTCGGGTGGTTCAACCGAGGTTGGGAGTTCAAGACCAGCCTAACCAACATGGAAAAACTCCATCCCTACTAAAAATACAAAATCAGCCTGGCATGGTGGTGCATGCCTGTCATCCCAACTACTCGGGAGACTGAGGCAGGAGAACCACTTGAACCTGGGAAGTAGAGGTTGTGGTGAACCGAGATCACGCCATTGCACTCCAGCCTGGGCAAGAGCAAAACTGAGTCTCAAAAAAATAAAAATAAAAATAAAAATAAAAAATTGACGTGACCTTGAACAATTTTCTTAACTTCTTTAAGCCTCTATCTTCATCTTCAATAAAATAATTTTACCTCCAAGATTGCATTAAATGGAATCCCACAGGAAAAACAGCTGACAAATTTAGGGGACCAACAGCTGTGCACTCCTACTGTCGCCCCACTTTACTCCAAGAGAGAAGCGGAAGATGTCCAGAAAAAGCCTGTTGATCCCTACACCTCAGCATCCTGTGTTCACACAAGGCGCAGTGGCACCCAGACTTACCGGGGTCACCCAAATACAAGACATGTTTTGATTTTTCAACTTAGGTACACATGACTTCTAACGTTCACCATATATGATCCATAATTTAGAAGAGATTTTCCTACACTACCCCGTGGTTCTATTTTAGCAGACTTAGATGTGCCATAATAGCTCACTCTCTGAAGCCCTCTTCAGTATCAAAAACAAAACTTTAATCTGTAACACAGTTATCAGCAATGAAAGTGGAAAAGGTACCTACGAGTCAAAATGACCCTCTGCCCCGCCCCGCCCTACAAAAAGCTGTTCAGGAGTATTTGGGCTGTTTATGAGAACGCTGTCTGTATTCCCAGGGACAGACAAACACCTACCCTGGTTAGAAGCTGCGCTGCTCAGCCTCCGGGCTAGAAAGCTCCCCACGCCCTCTACCCAAGGAGAAGAGAAGCAAATGGGGTGGCCAGGCTCCAGGAGGTGGACTGTTTAGTGTGGTTTCTGCAGTCCAGGTCACCGCCATGGGTGAAGTTCTTCCTTCCTTCTTTTCCACCCAAGTGGCCAAGGTCCTACGGCTGCTGTGGGGCCTCTTCCCTATGAGTCAGCCTAGCCATTGTTCTTTTTTTTTTTTTGAGACGGAGTCTCACTCTGTCACCCAAGCTGGAGTGCAGTGGCGTAATCTTAGCTCACTGCCACCTCTACCAACCGTGTTCAAGCAATTCTCCTGCCTCAGCCTCCCAAGTACCTGGGATTACAGGCACCTGCCACCACGCCCAGCTAATTTTTATATTTTTAGTAGAGACGGAGTTTCAACTTGTTGGTCAGGCTGCTGTGGAACTCACGACCTCAGGGGATCCACCTGCCTCGGCCTCTCAAAGTACTGGGATTACAGGCATGAGCCACTGCATCTGGCCGAGTCAGCCCAGCCATCCTGACTTTTTGTTGTGGTAAAACTACCGTCTTCCACGTCTACCTTCCAAGTAGCTAAATCAGAGATCTGGCCCTTGGAGCAGGCTTGAAGAATCCCTGTTTTTGGTCCTCAAGAGGTCCTACCAGGGTCTGCGACAATTCCAAGACTTGTGTTCTTAAAGAGAAAAGAAACCTCACATACACGGCTCTCGCAGAGCTCAGGCGAGCCCGTATCGGAGGCAAGGCTTGGGAGGCGGCCCTAAGGTTTGGGTGTGCCATCTATGATAACAGATAAGAGATCTGAAGCCAGCTGTCTAGGTTCAAACCTCAATTCCAACAGCACCGGCTGTGTCATGTTAGAAGACGTCCCCAGCCTCTCTGTGGTTCAGTTTCCTCACTGTAAAAGGGCCACAATAATAGAGCTGCTCTAAAAATTAAGTGAATTGGTGCATATAAGGTATTCAGAACAATGCTTGGCACATGGGGGAGTTCAATAGACACGTATTGAACAGAGTAACTTAGCAATTAGTAAATATACTCATGCAGGCCAGGCGCGGTGGCTTATGCCTGTAATTCCAAAACTTTGCGAGGTTGAGGCGAGACGGTCATTTGAGCCCAGGAGTTTGAGACTAGCATGGGCAACACAGCAATATTCCATCTCTAAAACTGTGTGTAACATACATGTCTATATACACTCAAATGTTCACAGTGTATTTATAGTATACAAAATAGCTGGAATACAGAGTTAACTATTCACAATGGTTACTTCTAGAGAAGGCGGAATGCAAATTTCAGCTTTTTACCCCACATATATATTCTTGTATCATCTGAAATATTTAAGCAAATTGTATGTATAAATTTGCCCCGAAACACATAGCAGAATAATGTAGTTTTGACTCAAAAATCTTCAAATCATGATGGAATTGTCCTGTGAAAGTAAAGTTATAGAGATAAAAAGCCTCCCTCCAGCCTAAATGCTCGTTCATATGACCTATATTACACAAACCAATGCAGACGCCCCAATCCTTTCCCCACTGTCATAAGAATTTTTCAGTGAACTGCATTCGCCTTTACAAACTAGATGATAGTTAGAGTTACCAGGCAAGAACGTGGATCCAGTTCTGCTTTTTCAAAGCCCAATGTTCCTCCCATAATAGCAATGCATTCTTCAACCGGTCAACTGCCCCCAACACCTGAGCTCTCTGTTGTACACAACTCAACGAGGCCTGGGAGAAAGCAGGTGCAAATTTCACTTACTCAGTAACAACACATCCCACCTGATTCCTCTGCTGGGCTAGTTCTCAAGTCATCTTTTTCTAAGCTTTCATTCGGCTCTACCACACGTACCTAGGCTGGGTAAAACACTTTACCAAGTTTTTTTTTTCGAGACGGAGTTTCACTGGGTCGCCCACGCTGGAGTGCAGTGACGTCATCTCGGCTCAGAAGCCAGCGCCCGGGTCCATGCAGTCCCCTCCGCGGCAGACGCGGGGATCCGGGGAGCAGTGGGGACCGGCCCCCACCCGCAGGGCGACCGGGACCCCCGCGCAGGCCCACGCGGTATCGCAGCAGGCGCGAAGCCCCCGGTGCCACCCGAGGCCGAGACAAAGCCCAGGCGCAAGGACCTCGGATCCCGACTTCGGACCCTGCGGAATCCAACTCGGAGCCGCCACGCCCGGCGTAGAGAACCCCGCCCGGTCCGCAGACCCCGTCACCCGGTCTCACCTCAGGCCGCCCGCTCACAGGGCCCGCTCCTCGCCGCGGCGCCTGGGCCGACTGGAGCGCAGCTGAGCAGCCTACAGAGCGGAGGCAGCCTCAACAATGGAGTCCCGGGGCGGGGCCGCCGCCGCCGCTTCAGCGCGTGTTCCCCGCTCAGGATCCGGCTCGGAGCAAGGAGCTGCAGCTGGCGCGGGGCTGCGGCCGGGACACACACCCTGCAGGTGCACACGGCCCCGCCCGCCGCCCGCCACCCCGCCCCCAGCGGAGGCGGGCGCCCAGGGCCCGCCCCCCGGCCAACGGAGAGCGAGCTGCACGGAGAGGGCGGGGCCTGGGGGAACAAATGGAGGTTGGGCGGGAAGGCGCTGGGACTGGGCGTACCGGGTCCCGCGGGAGGACTGGACCCAAGAGCTGACCGGATCCTGGCCTTCTAGAAGACCCAGCTCAACGTCCACCTGCAGTCTGGTCTACAGGACGCGCTCATCTCAAGCCCAGAACTCAGGCTTTTAGGGCAGAGAGCGAGAGACAGGCTTGCTTTACAAAAAGGGAAACTGAGGTCCAAGGAATAGGATTGCCTGCTACCGGAAGTCACGTAGTCCCATTCACTCGTTCACCTTGTCATTCAGCAAACATTTGGAAGCACGTATGGTGGGCGTTAGGACTGAAGAAGGGCCGGGCGCGGTGGCTCGCGCCTGTAATCCCAGTACTTTGTGGGGCCGAGGCATGTGGATCACTTGAGGCCAGGAGTTCCAAACCAGCCTGGCCAACAAGATGAAACCCCATCTCTGCTAAAAATACAAAAACTTAGCCGATCGTGGTGGCGTGTACCTGTGGTCCCGCTACTGGGAAAGCTGAGGCAGGAGAATCGTTTGAATCCGGGAGGTGGAGGTTGCAGTGAGCTTAGATCGTGCCACTGCATGTGCTCCAGCCTGGGCGACAGAGTGAGACTCTGTCTCCAAAAAAAAAAATTAATAGATGGGAAGTAGAAGCGAACTTAGGCCTTCCCTGAAGGAGCTCGGCCAAGGAGTACCTGAAATGTCTCTGCATCTCTTTAAGGTCTGATAAAGGAACCAGGAGCAAGCACTAATCACTTCCCTTTCCTGCCTCAGAGCTTTCATGTGTTTGCTGTTCCCCACCCGAAATGCCAAGTACCAATGGTATTTATTTATTTATAGAAATGGGGTCTCCCTATGTTGCCCAGGGTGGTCTCAAACTCCTGGCCTCAAGCTATCCTCTCGTCTCAGCCTCCCAAAGTGTTGGGATTACAGGCATGCACCACTGTCCCCAGCCCTGATCGTCTTTAAAACCTCTTTCCTCATCTTATTTGAGATTCCTGCTTCATGTGCCCCCACACCCTTGGTTTTTCTGTACCTCCATAGCTGCTCTGCCCAACTTGTATATGTCTGGGCTCAGGCCAAATGCCCTTCCATTTGCAGTGGGCACTGCCACAGGAAATCTCATGCACTTCCGGGCTTCACAAACCATCCACATGCTCTGCTGCCAGCCAGAGACATCCATCCCAGTCAGATGCCCAGCCCTGACCTTTCCCAAAGCCCCAGTTGGACACAGGGAAGCATCTCCAATTTTCCGCGGGCCAAAACAGAGTGCTTTATTAGTGCCCTAAGCTGCTCATCCACATTCTTGTGATTCTCTGTAAACAGCCCCTCCATCCACCCAGCTGCTCAGGTGAAAATCTCAAATTTTCCTCCAGTCCTTCCTCCCCGAACCTCTCATGCAGCCCTCTGCCTTCCTAGGACACTGAGCACCCCTCACTCCCAGCACCAGCTGGGGTGCTGTCTGAGTCGCTGCCACCCACTTGGCATGAAGTGTGACCTCTCGCCCGGTGTGGTGGCTTACGCCTGTAGTCACAGCACTTTGGGAGGTTGTGGCGGGCAGATCGGTTGAGGCCAGGAGACTGGGACCAGCCTGGTCAATACAGTGAAACTAAAATACAACAATTAGCCAGGCATGGTAATGCGTGCCCATCTTCCCAGCTACCCTACCCAGGAGGCTGAGGCAGGAAAATTGCTTGAACCTGGGAGGCAGTGGTTGCAGTGAGCCAACATCACACCACTGCATTCCAGGCTGGGCAACAAGTGAGACTCTGTTGCAAGTTAAAAAAAAAAAAAAAAAAACCCAAAAAACACACAAAAAAAAACAAAAACAAAAAAAACAAAAAACGAAGAAGAAGGAGAAGTGTGACCTCTCTAAGGCAAGGCAGTGTCCCACTCTGATTCACTTCCATGTGCAAAACAGGACCTGCACCCTGAAGGCACTCACTCAGGGAGGCTGCTGGGATGGGTGGATGCACAGTTAAGGTCTTCATGGTGGCTGGGACTGACCCCATCCCCATCGCTTTTCCCACAGACACCTGTACACTCATCACTCCCACACTCGCACCCACCACTGAAAGCCTGGCCCCTAATCTGATTTGCCTAACAAGCTCCCCAGATGAACAACACATGCTTCCCTACCTCTCCCCTGCTAGGGCCCCACCGTGTTCTGGGATGTACTCAGGGATCAGGAGAACAAAACCTCAGGGAGTGAAAGGACATTCCAGGATGCAGGCCTCTGCATCCCCCTCCATGCCCTCACACCTGCCTGACACACCCTCACCCCTGTACCTGGCCAGCTCCTACCAACCCTTAAATTCTCACCAAGTTCAGTGGTGGCAGCCACACCCTAAAGTGATAGACCTCCCAATAACCTATGCCCTTGCATAGTCTTCCTGACCTTGGGTACGAGCAAAACCGGTGACTGGCTTCTAACCCATAGAGCCTGGCAAAAGCAATGCGATGTCACTGTCACGGTGCATCACCTTCGCACACTAGAGAGGAAGGTTCCGCCTGCAGGCGCTCCAGGAAGGAGATACTGTGCTGAGAAAGGACCTTTGGAGGGGCCCCCGTAGGCAAGGAAGCAAAAAGCTGGGCCCTTGCCAATCGGGTCTGAGGAAATGAATTCTGTCAGTAACCTCAGTGGACCTGGAAATGGATTCTGCCCTGGTGGAGCCTCAGATGAGGATGCCTCCCAGCTGCTTGGCGTGAGATCCCAAACACAGAATCCGCTAAAATGGGCTCAACTACTAGCTTGCCAAAATTGGCTTAAAGGTGTGTGGTGTTTTAAGCTTCTCAGTTTTTAGTTATTGCCTACAAAAGTGTTAAAATGTGAGACAATAACTTAGGTCCCCTCCCCATCACACATTCTTCTTTCTGGCATTCATCACAATTCTACTTATTGATTTAAAATCTCCCTCTTGACTGGGTGCAGTGGCTCAGGAGTTCCAGACCAGCCTGGCCAATATGGTGAAACCCCATCTCTACTAAAAATACAAAAGTTAGCTAGACGTGGTGGTGCAATCCTGTAATCCCAGCTACTCTGAAGGCTGAGGCAGGAGAATTGCTTGAATCCAGGAGGCAGAGGTTGCAGTGAGCCGAGATGACACCATTGCACTCCAGCCTGAGTGACAAGAACAAAACTCTCTCTCAAAAAAAAAAAAAAAAAAATTGTCTCTTGCCACTAGCATGAAGGTCCCATGAGAATAAAAATGGAAACTCTTGCTCATAACAGTGTCCCAAATGCCCAGCACGGTGTAGTTCTAGGGCAGTGGGTCGATGGTGGACACTGTTGGTTGGAGGACCCAGCTGGCCCTCCCAGCTGTCTTCTCCCTAGTCTGTTCCATTATAGAGAACAGAATAGTTTCTTGTCTTTCCAGAGTCCCTCTTAGTGGGGATCGGCCAAGTGACATTGTCTTGCCCCGGGAGACATAATTGGAAGTTGGGTGAAAGGTTTCTAGCCGTGGTGTGCTGGGGTGATTTGAACCAGGACATGAAAGCTGACCATCCATTGTCCAGGAATTCTGCAAGTTGATTGTTCAACACATTCAGTACTTAAAAATATCAAATAATATGAACTCGCAAATTAAAAAATGCATTAGACCAGATGCAGTGGCCCATGTCTAACATATTGGAAGCCTGAGGCAGGAAGATCACTTGAGCCCAGGAGTTCAAGACCAGCTTAGGCAAAAAAGGAAGACCCTGTCTCCACAAAAAATAATAAAATTAGCTACGCATGGTGGTGTGTGCATCCAATCCTAGCCACTCAGGAGGCTGAGGTGGGAGGATCCCTTGAGCCATCTGTTCAAGGCTCCAATGAGCTATGATAGTGCCACTGCACTCCAGCCTGGGTTACAGAGCCAGACCCTATCTCAGAAATAAACATATTTCATATATTAATAAATTTATAATAAATGTATATTTATATACACATTTATGTATTGTAATTATATATTTAGACATAAATACATATTTCTTGCTTTATTTATTTATTTATTTATTTTCAGACGGAATTTAACCCTTGTCGCCCAGGCTGGAGTGCAATGACGCAATCTGGGCTCACCGTAACCTCCACCTCCGGGGTTCAAGTGATTTTCCTGCCTCAGTCTCCTGAGTAGCTGGGATTACAGGCACGCACCACCACACCTGGCTAATTTTTGTATCTTTAGTAGAGATGGAGTTTCTCCGTGTTCTCAGGCTAGTCTCAAACTCCTGACCTCAGGTGATCTGCCCATCTCAGCCTCCCAAATTGCTGGAACTACAGGTGTAAGCCACTGTGCCCAGTCTATATGATATATTTATATATTATAATTATGTATATTAATTTTATATAATTATATATAAATATACAAACTTCCTTGCCTTCTCTTGTTTCTACCTACAGTCAGTCCCATGACTTCAAATACTATCTACATGTAATAATTATAAATGTATATTATATATATACATATATATATATTTTTTTTTTGAGACGGAGTCTCACCCTGTCGCCAGGCTGGAGTACAATGGTGCAGTCTCAGATCACTGCAACCTCTGACTCCCGGGTTCAAGCGATTCTCCTGCCTCAGCCTCCCAAGTAGCTGGGCTTATAGGCACCCACTACCACGTCCAACTAATTTTTGTATTTTTAGTAGAGACAGGGTTTTGCCATGTTGGCTAGGTTGGTTTTGAACTCCTGACCTTAATTGATCTCCCGCCTCGGCCTCCTAAAGTGCTGGGAATACAGGCGTGGGCCACCTTGGCCAAAATATTTTTCTGTTTCCAAGCATTTTACATGAGAGGAAAGTGGAGAATAAATCATCTGACACTTTACTGTAAAAGAAATCTTTGTGCCTCTCTTCTTTTCATCTTTCCTAAGTGTACATATTACCAAAATGTCTTTAGGTTGAGGTCCCTCCGTGAAAACTTTACAGGGTGTTGTGTCCTCAGCCACCCTCCTGTCTTTCTCTAGTCCTGGAATTTTAAAACTGTCTGGGGATGACCCAGGATACCCACAGTGGCCATGTCTATTGGAGGGTCTAGTGACTATCAGCCCCGGGGTCATCTCATCGCCAAGGACAGCCTGAGGTAGGGGGTAGACTCGCTCAGGGGAGCAGCTGGATGCTCTTGGCCTTAGAGGAATCTCTTGGTATAGTTTTATCTAAAATGGTGACCCCTTGGGATTATTAAAATTTTAGGACATTAAAATGAATGGACAATTCAACGTAATGTCATTAAAGTTAGGTCATTAAAACTGTTCCTCCAGCCGGAGCTTTTATTCCTCGGAGACACATTGATGGTCTGCCAATGGGATACTGATATTGAGAGGAAAAGGTAGAAATGATTTCTGCTCTCTAGATTGTCTCAGACTTGTGAAGAGAGAAAAACTGTCCCAAAGGACAAGGAAAACCCACCCCAGAGAGGATATGCAACAACCTGAACATGAAAATGCACTGAAGGCACACAGGAGGACAAAGAGCAGTGCCAGTGCCTCCTAGGTGGTCACTGAGTACTTTACTGAACAGGATGGGTGTCCCGAGGGATAGAATGGCTGCCGTGACACTTAGAAAGGTCTGTGTTGGAGTCAGCACTGCCTCTCCCTGAATTTGTTACCTTGAAAAGGCTTGTCCGCTTATTTGTGTTTCAGTTTTTCATTGACTGTAAGATACATTTTATCAGTACAGCTTGAAAGATAAACATACTACTTCCAAAGAGGCAAGGTAAAATGGTGTATTTTATTTGCTAAAAATTCATATTTATTTCTTCCCCAGAGTGAGTGTAGTAAGTTTTAAAGGTCTGTTCTTTTTAAGGGTAATTTCAAATGGAATTGTAGGACTTAGCTTTATCAATGTTACTGGTGAAATAAAAGTGTGATAGATAAATTGATGATTTACAAAGATTCACCAAAATGTCGGTTTCCCTCTTGTAGCATGGTGAAGAATTAATGACAGTGGACACATCTGTATCCTCTTATCTGGATATTCGAGGGTTTTGTTTTGTTTTGTTTTGTTTTTGGAGACACTGTCTTGCTCTGTAGCCCGGCTGAAGTGCAGTGGCGCCATCTCTGCTTACTGCAACCGCCGCCTCCCGGGTTCAAGTGATTCTCCTATGTCAGCCTCCCGAGTAACTGGGATTATAGACACCCACTACCACACCCAGTTAATTTTTGTATTTTTAGTAAACAGGGGGTTTTAGGCCTGACACAGTGGCTCAGGTCTGTAATCCCAGCCCTTTGGGAGGCCAAGGTGGGCCGATCATGAGGTCAGGAGTTCCAGAGCAGCCTGACCAACATGGTGAAACCCTGTCTCTACAAAATATACAAAAAAATTAGCTGAGCCTGGTGGCAGGCATCTGTAATCCCAGCTACTCGGGAGGCTGAGGCAAGAGAATTGCTTGAACCCGGGAGGTGGAGGTTGCAGTGAGCCAAGATGTTGCCACTGCACCCCAGCCCAAGCGACAATGTGAGACTCCGTCTCAAAAAACAAACAAACAACAGAAAGACGGGGTTTTGATATGTTGGCCAGGCTGATCTCAACCTCCTGACCTCAGGTGATCGCCCTCCTCAGCCTCCCAAGCTGTTGGGATTACAGGCATGAGCCACCATGCCCTGCCCATTGTATTTTCTTTTTATTCCCTAAATTTTAATATGTTTGAGTTTGTCTGTTCCTTTATCACTGTTTTCTTACATAAAAGAAATTCTGCCTAATCCTTCATAAAAAAAAATCTTCCTGTGACTTCTGAAAGTGTTCTGGTTTTATCTTTCATATTTGAATGTATAATAAGTTGATTATGGCTCACGGAATAGAGAAGAATGCAATGCATTTTCCCAAGTAGATGCCAGCCTGGTTTGTCTCATATTTTAAAGTGCATGTGATTTCTTTTTCTATTCTACAGTGCCTACTCTATCATTCCTCAACTTTCCATATAAATGCTGGGTCATTAAGACTTTCTTTTCCCTTGGTCTGCTTGCTCATCTCTCTGCTAATACTGTGCTGTCCTGAATATTTTTGTTTGAAAATCTTAGAAGTATGTTAGACAAGCCATCACTCTTTTTTTAGATGGCTAAAAATCATTAGACATTTGTCATTTTTACTACGTGTGAAAAAGTAGTTTTTCTTGCCTAAAAACAACCCGATTTGGGAATTTATGTGATTTCATAGGAATAGCATCTGGAAGTGATGACATTAATGTCATTTTAAAAAACGTGTGTCGTATTTCCTCTTATTCTTTTCTGCCTTGACATTGTGCAATAGAAATTTTTAAAATTGTTCTATTAGTATTGTCAAATATCAATTATTGGTTTTATTTACTACTCAATTAAATTTAACGAGCCTACTCTGTCTTGGTTTAATCACATGGAATGGGCTCAACTCCCCAGTTAACAAGTGACAGCACGTGTAAAGTATTGTCTACCAGGGAAACTCATTGAACACTTAGTGTTCAGACAGTGTCTTGGTGTCTGGTTCCCTAAGCACCACTGCAGTGACGCAAAATAATAGACCTTCAGCAGAAAAAGTTTTGGCAAATACATTGCATAAGCCGTTTAGATGCAGTGAGTCATTCTTATTAGGGTTGGTGGAATCCCTTTCAAAATGTAAGTTACTAATACAAAGATGGAACTTTGCGAGCAGACGTTTTTAAGAATAAGTAGTCTCAGGACTGATAATATTAACTCCCTTATGCACATCAGGTAGGACTTTATTATGACAGATACTAGAAATGTACAAAGTGAAGTTAAAAGGTAACTCCTCGCAGCACATCTTACTCCCTGGATTCTCTAATAAGATGGGTGTTTCTACTTTGCTGTTGCCTTTTTGAATAGTTAGATTCTAGCATTAGTACTGCTGTGTGGGAGGGAGTATGTGTGAACAGAGTAAGAGTTCTGACAATCAAGGCACAAAATAAATGCTTGGAAATTTTAGAATCATGCAAACAGCTTATGGATTGAGTACAGATTCCCAGTGCTGTCAGTCTCACCCATCCTTCTATCCCCATGTGTGGAATGTTCTAGGACTCCATGGCTTTTGAGGATGTGGCTGTGAACTGTACCCAGGAGGAATGGGCTTTGCTAGATTCTTCTCAGAAGATTCTCTGCAGAGAAGTGATGCAGGAAACCTGCAGGAACCTGGTTTCTGTAGCTGAGAATGACAAAACATTTCACTTAATTACAGAAGTATTTCCCTATCATCAGTGCTATTTGTGATTTGGAATGTAGCAGGGGAATGATTTGGTGAAGAAATCAGGCATGGGCACTGTGTACAATGAACATTAAATCTAGTAATGTTTCTATAGTTTGTAATAATTCATGATAATTTTGTGGGTCTGTATTTTAGGAAACAAATGGAAAGACCAGAATATTGAAGATCACTTCAAAAAACCTGGGAAAGATATAAGATAACTTGCACTGAGAAGAGGAAATAAAGTCCTCTGAAGGAATCTTAGCTTGTCATGAACTTAAAAACAAGCAATCAAAACAAATGAGAGTCACTTGAAATTTATTTCTTTTTAGAAAAATTTCACCCGAAACGCAATGTACTTCAGTGTAGCAGTCAGTGTTTGGAAAACAGTTTACTTGAAAATAGTACTACAAAATTGTGTACATGAATGTTACTAATTTGGTCATAGTCATGCAAGTGGTAGCTGTGTTTTCAGTAGTAACCCATTTACTTTCAAATAATTCAGTCATGGCAAAAAAAAAAAAAAAGAGCGTTTTCCTTGGTATTGGTAGCAGTGTAAGTCAAAGACCTATTAGTAAGTAGAAAGTTATTAAACCAAGCAATAATTATGTGCTTTACATTTTTTTTTACAGAAATCATATGATACAGAGACTGTGTGAAAGCAAAGAAGGTAGTCAGTATGGACAGTTGTCAGCCAAATTCCAATGCTTGATCTGAATGAGAGCATTTCTGCTGGATTAAAACAATGTGAATGAAGTATTTGTGGAAAAGTCTTTGTACGTCATTCTCTCCTTAATAGGCACATCCCAGCTCACTCAGGATACAAACCATATGGAGAGAAGCAATATAAATGTGAACAGTGTGGGAAACTCTTCGTTTCTGTTCCAGGTGTTAGAAGACACATGATAATGCGCAGTGGAAATCCAGTTATAAATGTACGATATGTGGGAAAGCTTTTTATTTTCTCAATTCATTTGAAAGACATCAGAGAACTCACACAGGAGAAAAACCCTATAAATGTAAACAATGTGGTAAAGCGTTCACTGTTTCCGGTTGTTGTCTAATACATGAACGAACTCACACTAGAGAGAAACCCCACGAATGTAAGGAATGTGGAAAACATTCAGATATTCTTGTTCTTTTAAGACGCGTGAAAGGACTCACACTGGAGAAAGACCCTATAAATGTACCAAATGTGATAAAGCCTTCAGCTGTTCCACTTCACTTCGTGACCATGGAAGCATTCATACTGGAGAGAGACCCTATGAATGTAAACAATGTGGCAAAGTCTTTAGTCATTTGAGTTCCCTTTGTAACCATAGAAGTACTCATACTGGAGAGAAAGCCTATGAATGTAAGCCACGTGACCAAGCCTTCAGTCGTCTCAGTTCCCTTCACCTCCATGAAATAATTCATACTGGAGAAAAATCCTATGAATGTAAGAGATGCGGTAAAGCCTACATTCGTTCCAGTCATCTTACTCGCCATGAAAGAAGTCATGATATAGAGGCTGGGTGTAGTGACTCAGCCTATAATCCCAGCACTTTGGGAGGCCAAGGAATGTGTATTGCTTGAGCCCAGGAGTTCATAACCAGCCCGGATTAAAACAGCGTGAAACAACCTGGGCATCAAGGTGAAACCCTGTCTCTAGAAAAAATAAAATAATGCCAGGCACGGTGGCTAACACCAGTTACTCGGGAGACTGAGGCAGGAGAATGGTGCGAACCCAGGAGGCAGAGCTTGCAGTGAGCCGAGATCGCACCAGTGCACACCAGCTTGGGCGACAGAGCGAGACTCCGTCTCAAAACAAATAAATAAAAATAATTAGCTGGGCATGGTGGCACATTTCAGTTGTCTTAGTTCTTTTTCAAGGACCTAAAAAGCAACGTTGGGTTGGCGAAAGCCCTGTGCATGCGGACCACGAGGTCAGGAGATCGAAACCATCCTGGCCAACATGGTGAAACCTCGTCCCTACTAAAAATACAAAAAGTAGCTGGGTGTGGTAGCATATGGTTGTAATCCCAGCTTCTCAGGAGGCTGAGGCAGGAGAATCACTTGAACTCAGGAGGCGGAGGTTTCAGTGAGCCGAGACTGTGCCACTGCACTCCAGCTTGGCGACAGAGTGAGAATCCATCTCAAAATAAACAAACAAATAAATAAAGCCCCTTGAATGTAAGAAATGTGGTAAAACATTTACTCTTTCCCATTCCCTCATAAACATGAAAAGGCTCACACTGCAGAGAAACCTTAAGAATGTAGGAAATGTGGTCAAGCCTTCAGATTTTCCTGTTTTTGAAGATTTGGGAGGACTCAGAGTGGAGAAAAGCCTTTTGAATCTAAATTTGTGGTAAGGCCTTCAGTTGTGTTAGTTCCATTTGAAGACATCAGCTCATTCCTGAGAAAAACCCTATGAATGTCCAGAATCTGGGAATGTTTCATTTCTCTCATCCCCACTCAAGGACAAATGAAAATGCACACTATAGCTGGCTGGACCTTGTAAATACAAGAACGTACACAGGATTAAAACTCTAATAGTTTAGAAACTGCAAGAATATTTTCAGTTTTCACATTTACTTGAAACGTCATGTGAAAACTCCCACAGGAAAGAAGTTCTATAAGTGAAGCTTTTCTAATTTGGAAAGCCTGATGCAAATTAGTTATCGTGTAGTGCTTGAAAAAATGTATGAAATGTTACACAAGTTACAAGTATATTGTTTTTTCCGTGACTCATTCTTAAAGAGTCTTGAGAATGCATTTCACCTTGTTTTGCAGGAAAACCTTGAGGTGAGAGTTCTGTAAATGCTCTTTAAGAAGTAGTACTTGAGTTTCATAGATAATGATATTAAGTTTGTTGGTAGAATTTTTGTCTATTCATTTGATAATGTGCTGGATTCATGGTTGAATTTTGATGTTTTTCTAACATGGAGGTAAGTTTAATTTTTTTGTTTCATTATTATCTTTTTTTTGAGATGGAGTCTCACTCTGTTGCCCAGGTTGGAGTGCAGTGGTGCGATCTCAGCTCACTGCAACCTCCACCTCCTGGGTTTAAGCGATTCTCCTGTCTCAGCCTCCTGAGTACCTGGGACTACAAGCGCCCACCACTACGTCCAGTTAATTCTTTGTATTTTTAGTGGAGACAGGGTTTCGCCATGTTGGCTAGGCTGGTCTTGAACTCCTGACCTCATGATTTGCCCTCCTCGGCCGCCCAACATGCTGGGATTACAAGCATGAGCCACCACACCTGGCCAGGTAAGTTTCATTTGTATGTATTGCCCTGTGATTAATGGACCAGTGAATAATGATTGTCAATTGTTGGGATAGTCTTACTAGCCTCATTTGGAAAATTTTGATTATCCCTTGTTCATTATACACATTCCACCTTTCCTTGTTAAAGGAAAAACTACTCTTGATGTAAAGATGTTTATTTTTTGCTAATACTGAGTTGGTATTAATTCCTAAGTACATAAAGTTTACCATAGAGTATCATCTCGTGAGTTCTTTGCATCTGTTGCCCTTTATTCTTTATTATTTCTGTCTGTTATTTGGATCGTTCACTTTGAATGAAGGAGAGAGGACTGTGATAGGAGGATATGTTGTAACCAGTCTGAGGGAGGAAGCATTCAGTCTCTCAGTCACATATGATAGCGTTGGGCTTTTCATCGATGCCTTTGGTATTGTAGTAGATCGTATTACACCATTATGGTATGATGGTTTATATATTGTATTTTAGAGTATTACAGTCTTACCAGTCAGTGTATCATGATTCAGTTCCCTACCAACCAACAGACAAACCAATCACGTACTCCTGTAGGAACAAAGGAACATCCTCGGCCTGGCGCGGTGGCTCACGCCAGTAATCCCAGCACTTAGGGAGACCGAGGCGGGTGAATCACGAGGTCAGGAGATCGAGACCATCCTGGCTAACACGGTGAAACCCCGTCGCTACTAACAATACAAAAAATTAGCCACGCGTGGTGGTGGGTGCCTGTAGTCCCAGCTTCTAGGGAGGCTGAGGCAGGAGAAGGGCATGAACCCGGGAGACAGAGCTTGCAGCGAGCCGAGATCACACCACTGCACTCCAGCAAGGGTGATAGAGCGAGACTGTCTCAAAAAAAAAAAAAAAAAAAAAAGGAACATCCTCACTTTTTAAATGTGATACCACTCTCTGCTCCCAAGTTAATCCCTGTTTGGGCCTGTGGGAACTTACACCATTCTCCTATATGTAATTAATAACTGATGTCTGGTTTTCCTGTATAGTAGATGTTATGTGTTTAACGGTGCCAGTAAAAGTAGGGTGCGAATTCCTTCCTCACCAGTGGGGTGCATGAGACGGTATTGAAACAATTGACAACACAAATGGAATGGACCAGCCCTCATGAAGGACACCTGCTCAACTTGACCTACCTGCTGTCGGCTGATGGTTCCGTAACACATCAGCAGTCACCTGAGTCAGAACCATGAGCTGATGTTGGGCCTTCCGTTTGGTCTGCACAGTGTTTTGTTTTCTTCAGGTGTTGTCATCTTCTCCCACACTAAAACGCTCTCATCTCCTAGACATGAATGTTTAATTGCACCCCAGCATGACATTTGACCTGTGCTTAGCAGGCAGTTTTGAGGCCCTGGCTTATTAATGCACGGAAGCACAGCACATAAGCCGACACTTATGTCCTAATTAGCAAGAATCCGGCTGTATCTCTGTAGTCCCTGCATCTACTCTGGTCACCATCTCTGTATGCTGAGGGCAGCCATGTGAACATTATTAATTATTGTACACTCCAATCAATAGTTATTATGTAGGCAGAAGTAGTGGCCTTGTTTGTTTCTTGTGCTGCTGCTCCCCTTGCCGCTGTCCCCTACACCCTCCTGATCAGGTGTACATCCATGGTGCCTCATGGTTCAGTCACTGATGAGTAATGAAAATGGGAAGCAAGAGTTTGATATTAGCCACTATCGAAGCATATGAAGAAGCATCTCAGCTGCTTGCATTGAAAAATTCCTAGCCAGTGTGTGGGCTTTTCTTATCACTGCTGCTTATCAGCATGTCAAAAGTCTCATCTTCGGACTGCAAGTCTTGCTGGCCTTAGACATAATGGCCTTACTGCATGTGGAGCTAACCCCAGGAAGATGGAGTGACAGTCTCTGGAGGATTAGGTGGTCTCCTCCAATGTGGCTTGATGGGCTCCTGAACTCTTTCCTGTAACTATACAGAGAGTCTACACTGCCAGCGATCGTGTGCCTCAACTCTGTAGATGTAGAAATTAAAAATATTCAAAATATTCTGAAACAGTTTCCATTGAAAGGAAAGAGAAAAGCAGTCAGGTGCCACGCTCTGGTCAAGAGAACTAGTAGATGGCTCACAAGAACACTCTGTCGCTACTGTCTGTGCCTCTGTCACAACAAATATCCTGATCCTTCAGTTTGAAGGGTGCAGGGCCATTTTCCTCCCTTTCCTACTGGTAGTTCTCAAGATAACTGTATGATATGCTGGGAATGCAATATCCTGATAATCAGGTGACATTGGTCAGAACAGCCCAGGCTCTGTTAGAGTCCGTGCTCGAAACAGAATGGCCTTTAATGCTTGTGTCCAGCAAACCACATCGTAGGAGAAAACCCAAGATGAGCTGCTTTCTGGGGTCCCTCAGTTGTAGTGCAAGTGAAGCATTTACAGTCAAAACTCCATCCATCTGCTCTGGATAGCCTTCCTGATCTTGTGGTAGCGGTTCATATTGAATCCTGGACTTCTGTTGTCTTTTGTTTGCTATTTGTAAGTAATAAATTCACTTCATGGAATTTATGTATGAATGTGTTTGGTCTCATTGTACTCAGAAAAGTTGGTAGCCATTGCACAGTGAACCCGCTTCATAATTGGTGAAAACACCTATGGCCCCCTTGTGCCACAGCAAGGAGGTTAATTCAGCCAAACATAAACTTCATGTTCGAAAAACCCTGTAGCACAATTATTACCATGTGGGAGGCCTTTAACAATGGTGATGCTGATTTGAAGAACTCTGAAAGAAGAAATTTACACAAATGGATTGGGTACACAGGAGTCCCTCCTAACTTAAAGCAAACCTTGCTCCCCTCTGCCTAAAAAGATTGGAGAGGCCAAGCACGGTGGCTCAGGCCTGTAATCCGAGTACTCTGGGAGGCTGAGGGGGGCAGATCACAAGGTCAGGGGTTCAAGACCAGCCTGACCAACATGGGGAAGCCACATCTCTATTAAAAATACAAAAAGTAGCCACGCATGGTGGTGGGCACCTGTAATCCCAGTCACTTGGGAGGCTGATGCAGGAGAATTGCTGGAACTTGGGAGGCGGAGGTTGAAGTGAGTCAAGACCATGCACTGCACTCCAGTCTGGGTGAGAGGGCAAGACTCCGTCTCAGGGAAAAAAAAAAAAAAAGTGGATAAGAACTGAAACAGGTTTAAAATTTCACCTAATTGGAAATACAAAGTTTACAAAAATAATATTTCAAATAAAATGCTAAATGAGTGCTCATTGAATTTTATGCCTCCACAAAGTAGGTTGTGAATTAACTTCCACATCTGTTGAAAGCCACAAAAGTTCGGCAGCCTCCGTGTCTGAAATTCACATGTGGCTCAAATAAGAATTATACCTGGGGATACCCCAAAGTTTAAATATGGTATCCACTGTGATATTATGAGGAATTACTGTACATAAAACAGATTGCCTTCCTTTAACTCTATAAATAATATTATCTTGCCTAAATTCTCCAAAACGCATCGCTCTGCAGTATCCTATAGTGGACATAGGTTTCCTGACCAATGAGCAGTAAAAGTAAGTGTGTGCGACTCACCTATGTTCTTATCAAAATGGAAATCCCCGAATCCCACCAGTTAGAACAACATGACAGAATGTCAGGATTTTGGAATATATAGGTTTTCTGTAAGGTTATTAGGTACTGATTCCATTTTTAAAATAGATATCAATATATTTAGATGACCTATTTCTCCTGTGTTTTAGTATCAATAGGTTGTGTCTTTTAATTCATTCAGTTGGTCTAAGTTATAACTTTGCGGTTATGGAAATTGTAATATTCTTTATTATTTTATCATCCATGGGCTTTCTAATATAAAGGCCTCTTTTAATTCTTCTATTATTAGGTTGGTGCCAAAGTAATTGTGGTTTTGGACCGTGAATTTTAAATTTTTATAATTAGACTGCAACATATCTTTATTAATCAAAATAGAACCCATTACAATGGACTGGGCACAGTGGCTCACGCCTGTAATCCCAGCACTTTGGGAGGCTGAGGCGGGCGGATCAGGAGGTCAGGAGTTTGAGACCAGCCTGACCAACATGGTGAAATCCCCTCTCTACTAAAAATACAAAAAGTAACCGGGCGCGGTGGCATGTGCCTGTAATCCCAGCTACTCAAGAGGCTGAGGCAGGAGAATCTCTTGAACCCAGGAGGCAGAGGTTACAGTGAGCTGAGATTGCACCTTTGCACTCTGGCCTGGGTGGCAGAGTGAGACTAGGTCTTTAAAAAAACAAAAACAAAAACAAAAAGAAACCATTACATTGAACACATTTTTGCCAAAGAGAAATAAACTTGTTTATTCCATGCTTTCAGGGTTCGATGAACTCTTGGAAAGCATTTTCTGCACCCTGCTGGTTGTGTAAGTGTTTTCCCTGCAAAAAGTTGTCAAGATGCTTAAAGAAGTGGTAGTTGGTTGGCGAGAGGTCAGATGAATATCGCAGATGAGACAAAACTTCACAGCCCAGTTTATTCAACTTTTGAAGTCCTGGTTGTATGACATGTGGTCACGCGTTGTGGAGAACCGGTCCCTTCATATTGACCAGTGCCAGCTCCAGGTGCTGCAGTTTTCCATGCATCTCATCGATTAACTTGGCATACTTCTCAGATGTAATGATTTCACCAGGATTCAAAAAGTGTAGTGGATCAGAAGACCGGCAGCTGACCACCAAACCGTGACCATGACCTTTTTTTGGTACAAGTTTGACTTTGGGAAGTGGTTTGGAGCTTCTTCTCAGTCCAACCAGTGAGCTGGCTGTTGGATGAAATCCACTTTTCGTGGCATGTCACAATCTGATCAAGAAATGGTTCAATGTTGTTTCATAGAAGAGAAGATGACAGTTCAAAAGGATGATTTTTAAAATATTTGCTCAGCTCATGAGGCACCCGCTTATCAAGATTTTTCAGCTTTCCAATTGGCTTCAAAAGCTGGATAACCATACAATGGTCGACATTCAGTTCTTCGCCAACTTCGCGGGTATGTGTAAGAGGATCGAATTCAGTGGTTGCTCTCAATTGGTCGTTATCAACTTCTGGCCCAGAGCTTGGGGATGAGGCTGCCATGACCACCCTGTTCTCTTCCTTCTGGGGTCCCCAGGAAGCTCCCAGGACTGAATGATCCCCATAAAACACAGTGTACAGGATGGGAGGGCTGGAGGTCAATTACGCCCAACACCTACCACCACAACCAAGAGGCCCCCATAGAGGTTGGCCCTGAGCTGTGTGTCCCTGTGGGATGCAGGCTCCCACGGATACCTCAGGGGATGAGCATGGGTCCTCCTGGCTGACAGAGCCTGGTGGGCACTGGGTGTGTGGGGCCTGTGTAGGTAGGTTGGACAGCACTGGGCCTAGCCAGGGAGCCAGGGACTGGTGTGGCCAAGTTGGGCAACAATATGTTGCCAGAACCGAAACTACAGTGCAATCAGCCCAGCTGGTAGGGAGAAGGAGGCCTGCCTGCCTAGCAGGACCATCCACCCCTGTACTGGCCCCAAGTCCAGACTGCCTGCCTGTACTGGACATTGCCTTGTCCAGGAGGCCTGGGCATGATGGTCAGGTGGTGTGTCCCTGGGTTCCAGGCCTTGGTGGTCCCTTGGGAGCCGAGCATCCTCTGGGCAGGAGGAGGGTCCACTGTTTGCATCGGCCCCTGGGGGTATGCCCCCACCCCAGCTCCTCAGTGCACATGGGGACGTGGCCAGGGCTCCTCACCTGCTCTGTGGCTCCAGCTCTGAGCAGCTCATTGGGTGACTCTGACAGCTTCCTCCCCAAAGCTTGGGTCCTCCTCTGTGGGAATGGGGTGTCCCAGGCCCCCTGCAGGCAGGAACCCACCCCCAGTGCCTCTGGTGGGCCCTTCTGGGCTTTCTTACCTACTGGCTTGTGAGACCCGGTTGTCCAAACTTGGTGTCCTATTTTTATTTTGGCCTTTTTGTTAGTGTGTGTTTTCTGTAACTACTGCTGTGTAGATCTTCTATTTGAGTTTTAGGTAGAGAATCTTGTCCACCCAGAGGTCCCCCACCCCAGAGAGCCTTCACTTCTCCCCCCACCGGGCTGGCCCTGCCTGTGCTCCGCTTGGTGTGAATGTTGAGTGTGATGGATCCACACGGCTGCTTGACCCTGCATCTCCCTTCTTCTTGCTGAGGCCGGTTCTGTTCTCTCTTTCTCCACCTGAACTGCACTTGAAGCCAAGACGAAGGATGAGAAGTGGTTGCTACGAAGGACCCTCCTGCAGCGAATCTGCTGTGAGGAGGCCGCGCTGGCCCAGCCTGTCATTTCCTTCTGTAAGCTCATTCCAGAGGTCGGCAAGGGGCGGCCTGTCCCTGCCTGCTCTTGTCGCCTGTGAATCAAGAATGGATTTTACATTTCCAACTGGTTGAACAAATAAAAAAATAACACTTCATGACACTGAGAAGTTTCCATGTCCATAAGTAAAGTTTGATGGGGGTGCAGTCATGCCCATCTCTTCACAGGCCACCTGCAGAAGGCTGCTGTTGTGCAGCCATGGCAGAGTTGCATCCTTGAGGCAAAGGTCAGTTGGCAAAGCTGAAAATACCGACTCCTAGCTCTTTAGGGAAACAGTTTCCAGTCCCTGGTTTAAGGGTTGTGTGGCAGAACCCCAGGATCTTGGTCAGTTTGTTCCTCACTCAGGGCCTGCTGTGGCCTTCGCTAGTATGTCTGCAAAGTCTGTGTGTTATGGTGCCTCTCATGGGGCGTTGAGCTCTGTCGTGCTAGATTTCAGGGTGTCTGCCTCATAGTCAACTGTCTCACCAACAGAGACCCTGTGGCCAGATTGAAACTAGTAGGAACTGTTGGTCTTTGGCAGCAAGGATACCTTAGAGCTGAGCTTCCACCCTCCCTGAGGTGGTCCCATGACACTCAATGTCTGGGTCAAGTTTGGGGCGGGGCTGGTGTCCTGAATTGCCCTGCGATGTGGATCGTAATAGCCAGTGGGGAGAGGGGGATGCTAGTACTCCCCATATCGTGGGGAGTGCCTCACTCCCTGCGATGTGGATCGTAATAGCCAATTACTCCCCCCTGCAATGTGTGTCCATTCTTAGCAGTCTCTTTTTTTCAGGATATTACGAACAATTTCAAAGGTTGTGTGTAAACAGCCTGCGATAGGAGAACGAATACCATCCTCTGCACCTCTGGATATTAGGAACCATATCACACAATGAGTGTACACTTTTTGGGAGATTTGGGATAATGTCGTCCTGTGTTTCCCTGAATATTTGGAGAAATATCACAGGATGGCAGTATAGCCACTACTTCTTGGCTGGAACATCATACTTTACCTACTGGAAATTAGGAGCAGTATCACAGACTGGGTGTCAAGCCACTGTCATACTGGAAGTAATATCATGCTCTCCCCCACAAGTCATGAGGAACAATATCACAGCGGGTGTGTACCTTCTCCGGTAGTGGGAGTAGTATCATCATCTCTTCCTTTAGATGACAGGAACAATATCACAGGGTGGGTGTACAATCTGTGTGTTTTTGGAAGCAATGTCATTCTCTCTTCTTCTAGGTTTTACTACTCATATCACAGGTGGGGTGTACACTCCTTGTTATATTGGATGGAATCTCATCCTCTTTCAACCTGTAACTTTAGAACAATATTCCATGGGGTGTGTCCATCCCTTCAATATTGGTACTAATACCATCTTCTCCTTTCCTGGATATGAGAAACAATATCACAGGAGGGTGTACACCCCTTGCAATGTTGGTAGTAATATCACCTCTCCCCTGTTGTTATTGAGGACAAAATCCCAGGGTGGCTGTACGGTTCCTACTTTATTGGGAGTAATATCAACCACTTACCCCCTGGATATCAGGAACCATATCAGACAAGAGGTGTCCACCCCCTTCGATATTGTCAGCCATATCATCTTCCCGTCTGCATATTAGGAATGATACCCCGGCGCTGGGGGCGGTGTACACCCTCTGCGATATTGAAAGTAAAATCAGCCTCTTTCCCGCTAGATATTAGGAACTATATCACAGGTGTGTGTGCACCTTCTGGGATATTGGTAGTACTCTCAGCCTCCACCTCGCTGCATATTAGGAACAATATACGGGGGGCAGGGTGGTTACACGTCCTGCAATGTTGAGAGTAATATTCTTCCCTTTCCCCTGTACGTTAGGAACTACATAACAGGGGTCTGTATGCCTTCTGCGATATTGGGATTAATGTTATCCTCTCCCCCACTGAATGTCAAAAACAATATCACAAAAGGGTGTACACCCCCTGCGATATGGCCAGTAACATCATCGTATCTACCTTTGGATACTAGAAACAACATCACAGAGGGTGTGTATACTCCCCTGCGATATTGGGCATAATGTTATCCTCTCTTCCCCTGGATATTAGGAATGATATCCCTGGTGGTGGGATGTGGAGTACATTAAGAACAACATCACTGGGTGGGTGTACACCCCCTGCGATATTGGGTGTAGTATCATCCTCTCTTCCTGATATTAAGAACAATAACACAGGAGGGGTGTACAGCCCCAGCCCCTGCGTTATTGGGAGCAATAGCATCTTCTCCCCCTCTCGATATAAGGAACAATATCCCAAGGTTGGTGTACATCCCCTGGGATATTGGGCGTAATGTCATCATCTCCCAAAGTGGATATTGTGCGTGGTGTCACAGGGGGGTGTACGCCTTCTTCGATATTGGGAATAATATCATCCTCTCCCCTCAGGATCATAGGCAAAATATTGAAGGGGTTTCACCACTCCTGTGATATGGTCAGTAATATCATCCTCTCCCCACCTAGATGTTAGGAACTATATTACAGGCGGTTGTACACTTCTTGTGATATTGGGAGTCATATCATCCTCTCTCACTCAGGATATAAGGAACAAGATACTGAAGGGATGGACACCCACTGTGATAGTTTCAATAATGTCATCCTCTATCCCCTGGCTATTAGGAATAACATCATAGAGGGGTGTACACTTTCTTCAATATTGGGAATAATATCATCCTCTCCCAGCTGGATATCAGGAACAAGTCTATTAATTATTAATATTAATAAATATAGTAAAATTTAATAGCAATCATCGATATTAATAATCACAATATAGTATAAATTAATACTGGTAAAAAATATTAACGATTAGTATAACCATCATAATATCACTATTAACAATAAAATGATGTCAGCAATTAATGTTACTTAAATCAATACTAAGTGATGTAGGTAATAAAATAATAATTAATATTAAGAACTAATAATATTGTTAAATGACATTAATATTACTAATTATTTTCAAGCATCCATAATCATATATTTAAAATAATTATCCATAATTAATAATGGTATCCTATTAATAGTGTCATTGATAATTATTAAAATCGACATAGATGTTTAATAATTAATCATATTATTACTCCTAATACTGCAGGGGGTGTACACCTACCTGTGATGTTGTTCCTAATATCCAGGGACGGAGAGCATGATTTTAGTTTTAATATCATAGTAGGTGTGCACTCACCCTGTGCCACTGATGCTAATATCTAGGGGGTAGAGTATGACATGACTCCCAACATAGCAATGAATGGAAAGCCACCCAGTGATATTGCTCTTAATATTCACGGAAGAAGCCTATGATATTACTCCCAATATCGCAGGGAGGGTACAGCTCTTCTGTGATATGGTTCCTAGTATCCAGAAGGGGAGAGGATGATAATAATTCCAGTATCGCAGGCTGTGTTCACCCGCCCTGTGATATTGTTATTTATATCCTGGAAGGGAGAGGATGATATGACTCCCCGTAGAGCAGGAGGCGTACACCCAGCCTGGGATATTGTTCCTAATATCCATGGAGAGGAGAGGCTGATATTACTTCCAATATGGCAGAGGATGTACATCCACCCTGTGATATTCTTCTTAATATTCCAAGGCCGAGAGGTTGATATTACTCCCAGTATCGCAGACACTGTACACCTCCGTGTGATACTCTTCCTGATATCCAGAATAGGAGAAGATGGTTTTAATGCCCATATCGCAGGAGGTGAACACCCACTCTGTGATATCTTTCCTAGTATGCAGGGGGAGAGAGGATAATATTATTCCCAATATTGCAGAAGATGTACACATGTCCACCCGTGATATTGTCCTTAATAATCCAAGGCACAGATGATGATGTTACTCCCAATATCACAGAAAGTGTACACCCCCCAGTGATGTTGTTCCTATGATCCAGGATGGGAGAGGATGATATTACTTTCAATATCGCATGGAGTGTACACACCCCTGGTGATACTGTTCCTAATTTCCACCAGGGAGAGGATGATACTACTCCCAATATCACAGGGATTAAAAACATGGGGGTATACAGTGTCTGTGATACTAGGAGTAATATCAACCTCTCGGCCTTGGAATATAAAGAAGAATATCACAGGGTGGATGTACACCCCCTGCCACATTGGGAGTAATATCCTCTCCCTTCCAAGATATTAATAACAATGTCACAGGGCCGGTGAACACAGCCTGCAACACTGGAATTATTATCATCCTCTCCCCCTCCGGATATTAAGAATCATAACACAGAAGAGCTGTACCCTCCCTGCGATACTGGGAGTAATATCATACGCATATTCCGTGAATATTAGGAGCTATATCACCGGGTGGCTATCTATTCATTGCTATGTTGGGAGTCATGTCATACTCTACTACACTGAATATTAGTGTAGCATCACAGGGTGAGTGTACACTTATTGTGATATTAAAACTAAAACCATGCTCTCCCTCTCTGATATTAGGAAAGACATCACAGGTAGCTGTATACACACTGCAGTATTAAGAGTAATAATATGATTAATTATTAAACATCAGTGACTGATTTTAACAATTATTGATGATACTAATAATTAATAGGATACCATTACTAATTATGGATAATTATTTTAAATATATGATTATGCATGCTTAAAATTAATTATTAATATTAATGTCACTTAGCAATGCTAGTAGTTCATAAAATTAATCATTATTTTATAACCAACATCACTTAGTATTGACTTAAGTAACATTAATTGCTGATATCATTATTTAATTACTAACAGTGATATTGCTATTATTAATACTAATCGTTAACATTTTTAACCAGTATTAATTTTTACTATCTTTATTGTGATTATTATTATCGATGATTCCTATTAATTTCTATTATATTTAATAATAATGATAATTAACAGACTTGTTCCTGATATCCAGCTGCGGGAGGACAATGTCAGGTGGGGAAGCTTCGTGCAGGTTCCCCATGACAGGGGGGAAAGCAACGGAATCCAAATACTGGTCCTTACTTGGGAAGCCAAGAAGGCCACTGGGAGGATGGGAAGGTTGGCACATGAGGGAAGGTGCAGAGGTGGAAAGGGCATAAGAGTTCCATTTATTTATCACAAAACACAGAACAGGACTGGGCCAGAGACTGAATTCTTCCTGTCTCCTGGGGAAAACCGGATACATGGCCTGAACTTTTTCTCTTCTGCAGGCAACAAGACCCGCAGAGGAAGGCTCCCTTCCAGACCTTTTCTGGGAAACCTTTGGAGAAGCCGCTGCCAAATCGAAAAGAATCCATGGAATCTTGGATTTATCTGAGGGTGAGTGTCACCATGGGTCCCTGTTCTTTGCTCCACTAGGTCACTCTGGTTGATTTTCTTTCCGGTTGCTGTGTGTGTGAGGGGATCGGGGAACCCCTCTTCCCTGCCTTCTTGGGGTCAGGGACTCCACGATCCTTCCAGGTCCATTTGATTCCAGGTGAAGGCATCTGAAGATGCCATATTTCCTGTTGCTTTCTTTCTGTGCAATGATGGCAAGCCTGTCAGCAACATCTTCCTAGCAGCGTGAGGAAATTAGTCCCTCAGGGACCCCAAACATGGAGGAGGCTCACCCTAGGAACATGCATGTTTTCAGAAAAGGCGTCCTGGGAACCCTTGAGCCACCAACCTGCCTTCAGAAGGGCATTAGTCCGTCCCACTTCATGGAAGGCTGAGTGGAGGCACTTTGATCCAGTGAATGCCCAAGACACAGTCTTTAGAAAAATGGTATTCTTAGATCATAGCTCAAGAGTGCATTTTTCATGGGTCTTGTCCCGATCAGCACTCACGTTAAGGATCTGTCCCTACTTCCAAGGACCGCCTGTCCATACCGTATTAAGAATTTCCTGCTGTGTGCACCTTGTCTTTGGATGTGGTTGATTTCCATATTGGCTCGATGCTGACGAACTTCTAACGTGTGTGGTCTCCTTTCTTTCAGGTTGTAAGCAGGCCAATGCCGGTCCACACAACCAATAAGAGGCCACGCGTGGACCCTGCCCTCACTGATGGCTCAGCTACGAAAATGTCTGACACGGTATCCGTCTTGGCTTCACTATCTCCCCTCAGAAAAGCCAGTCCGAGCTCCTCGTCAAGTCTCCGACCAAAGGAACGACAGACAGGGGCTGTGGCCGACATCCCTCAGCCTGGAGTCAGGCAGCAGGGCCCGGAGCCTCTCGTCGTGGTGAAGCCGACACACAGCAGGCCTCAGGGTGGCAGTCGAGAAGTTCCCCAGGCTGCCTCCAAGCCCCACGGCCTGATCCGGGTCATCAGCCCCCAGGAACAAGACAAACGTGCTGCGGTGACCTCACAGCCCTGCCCACCAGCCGACACACACAGCTTGGGCCTCGGCTCCAATCTCAGTTTCAGGCCAGGAGCCAAGAGAGCTGCCCAGACTCCGACTCAGGCTTGCCTGAACTTCCCCAAGAAACCGAGAATGGGTTCCTTCCAGATGCCCGAAAATGCCCTCCAGGGAGGTGAACTGGGGGTCCCGGAGACTCTCCAACCTCCGCCAGCTGCAACCGAACTCAGACCAAGTCCGTCTCCCCAGATGAGCAGGGGGACACCCGCCCAGGTGTCCAGCACCAACCGGCAGCCTCTGCACAGCAGACCTTGTCTGCCTACTGCCCAGGCCTGCACCATGTCCCATCACCCAGCGGCCAGCCACGATGGGGCCCAGCCTCTCAGAATGCTCTTCTGGAGACTGGAAAACGGATGGTGGAGCTCCAGCCTCCTGACAGCTCCCTCGTTTCCCTCTCCTGAGAAGCCGGGAGCCTTCCTCGCTCACAGCCCTCATGTCTCAGAGAAGTCTGAGGCTCCCTGTGTTGCTGTCCCCCTGAGTGTCCTCTATGAGTACCTTCAGGTTTCCTCCTCCTCAGAGAACAGCGATTCTGACCTGGAGTGAGACTACAGGTGGCCGGGGCTCCATTGCATCCAGCTCCCGTGATTTGGAGGGGTCTGTGGGACTGAGGAGCACAGAGCAGAGAGCAGACTGTGTGTGGTGACTCCCAAGCTCCCCGGCTGGGGTGCTTCTGTGGATGTTGGAGCCCAGGCCAGGCAGGGACCAGATGCAGAGACTCTGCCTCATCAAATTCTGGTGAGGGACATTGTAGTTCGCCGGGATCTCCGGAAACCCGCCACCAGAAGCTTCTGTGCCAGTGATTCGTTGCCTCAGAAACTGGGTGACGGTGACGCGCGGGATTCAGACTTCCGCTGTGATGTCAGTAGGAAACCGGGGAATGACTGTGTGTTTGCTCTCTAGATGACTGAATCAGGGAACAGTTAGGGAACCCTGAGAGATGCAGGCCTTCAGCTGTGCCCCGCCCTGACAGCAGTGTTTTGGACGCTGTGAAGCGTTCTGCGAAATGCGTTCTTGGGGTGTTTCCTCAGCCTCGAAAATTGGGCTCTGGAATGCCATTAGAAATAGGTGTGTTTAATTTGTTTTGAAGTGAATAAAATTCTCAAAAAAGATGACGTACTCTCTTTTGACTTTCATTCCGTGTTTGTGTGTAACTGATTTTCCAAGGGCTTGAAAATTTCTTGACTTGTCAGCAATCCAAGTCATTATGTCTCCGAAACAGAGTTGATTGAAGGGACCACAGGTCTTCGCAGGACCTGTGACTTCTTAAACATCCACAGGGGCAAGAGAACCTCAGCCCCACTCTACCAACACGCACCTAGTCAAATTCTGCCAAGTGAATCTCACGCACGCTAACACGTGGGGAGGGTTGCTTGCACCACGAGTCCCCATTTGGCTCACGGCGATGCCACGTGTCGGGTTTCACACGTATGTGTTGCACCGCAGTCCATTTCACAGTGCTAGAATAAATGTATTGGCTTTCTGTCGGTTTGTTGGAGGCAAAAACCTGTGATGTTCTTGGTTTTTGGTGGGAGAGTTTCACTCTGGAAAAGAAAATATTCTGAAAATGGAGGTTGTCCTAGATTGTATTTCAAGGTGAGTCTACTTGATGCCAGTGAAGCATATTTTGGCATATAATACATATGGTTGTATTATATTTTGTCTCTATTACCTCATTTTAAAAAACCATTTTGTGAAAAATGTCAGAGTTAGATATACCAATGTTAAATTTCTGATCAGGTGTCCAGAAGCACTGGAAAATGTGGCCTAGAATGCAAAATTCCCAGCCACTTCTTTGTTGAACTCTCTGCAGAGCGGCATTACATCCAGGGGTTTTCAAGGTGCACTAGTGTGGCATGAGCTGGTCTTTGGCTTCCTGTTGTAGTTGGAATCGTGCAGATTGTTTAGGGGTGGTGTCTGCTTGTCCCATCTTTCCAAGTCATCATTAACCTTTCCTCAGCACCCACGTGGACTCAGAACTTACCTAGAGTCACAGGCAGGTCTGGGAAGCTGGCCTTGAGCCTTTATGCAGTCCATGATGGTTCCATGCCTCTGATCCGCTGGGGCACATTCTGCAGAGGGATAGGCTGGCATAAGCTGTCCCTACCTTTCTGAAAATCATGGAGATTCCTGGTACCTGAAGCCACATAGAAATATCTGTGGAGTCTCAGGCAGGCCATGGATGCCATTCACAGGCTCCTGTTCTTCCACTTAATGGCAGCAAGAGTGATTCCTGAATTTTCTAATTGACGTCAAAACATTTTGGTGACTTTGTTGTGTCAATGACCACTCCTGTTTCTGTGGCATCCAGTTCACCTGTAAGGTTTTTGGGGATTATGTGGAAATTCGTGCATTTTTTCAGAGCCTCACTTCATCCTGGAGGCTCTCAGGCATGCACAAGCAGATTCCTGCCTTGGTGGCATCTTGGAGCATTGCAGGAGACCCCTTAGGTCTAGGAGGCACTAGGAGGTCCATCAGGAATTGGGAGGGCATGTGTCTGCCCATCTGTAGTGTGAACTTCTATTCACCTTCAGAATGCAGATTCTTCCTGAACTAAAAAATTATCTTCATCTTGGTGTAAGTAGCCACAAAAGAATAATTCATACTAACTCCATTAATAAAAATAACTGAAAATCAACAATGAAGTTAATAATGACAATGTTAATTATTATAATATTGATAGTAATAATAAAACAAAGGCACTAGAGATTAGAGATTCCCTTAAGTGAAGGACAATGTGAAGATATAGGGATACATGAGTTGTTTGGACTCAGAGTCCAATGAAACATGTTCCTCAAAGGCAAAGACAAGAAGCATAAGGAAAATATAAAGTTCATGGATGACCACCTGGGCTACTTTGGAACCCATGTGGGAACACTGCAGGCAAAGTGTACCTTGTCCTGGGACTGCCCACCACCCAGCCCCCACTCACCTTCATGAGGTAGGACAGCAGGATAACGGGGAAGGAGTCCATGCAAGGGATGCAAGACTTGTGTCACACCTGATTCAAAGAAGCACTGCTTATGACAGATGTTTCTCTCCTAACACTGTGTCACCTCTAACTGCCTGGCTGCATGTCTGCCATCTGTTCTTCTTAGGTCACAGGAGGGACAGACATTACTGTCCACCTATCTGCATACAGAGCCGTTGGAGGACATTACCCTTGTTGCTTCCTCTTTGAAAAAGGGCAACATACACGGCAGATGCCATTCTCTGTCTCTTTGGAAAACTTTGCCACCACATTTAAGGTTTTCTTCAGCCACAGAAAGCCACCTGCTTCAAAGTCTCACCCTCCACAAGTGGCAAGCACACAATTATTAATGGAGGCAAGGGATGCATAGGTTTTGCCATTTGATTCAATTGGGACAAATAGGGGAGGTCTTCTTAGCTGAACAGCTCTGTCTGTGCGGCCAGTTGACAAAGTCAGGCTGCATTGCCATTAGACTTGTCCCTTTGCACATAAGGCTTCCCTCCAATCCTTTCCACAGATGTGGATCCTGACATTACTTCCTAATAAACATCCTGCACACTAAACTTCATCTATATCCAGCTCTCTGGGAACCAAACCTGTGACAAAAGTGAAAAGTTTCTAGGGAAAATATGGTTTCCTTATCAGACAGGGATCAAATTCTGCTGAGCTAGAAAATAAGGTAAAGTCTGATGCCATCTCATGATTTTTTTTATTAGGACATTACCACTGCCAGCAAGAATTATGTGTATCAATTCATGGGGACAAAAATCATATTGGAGTGGGATGAGGTTGTTTGAGTTGAGGAGAAATTTTGACGAATGAATTTTACCCTCAACTTGAGTTCAGGAGAGGAGATGAAGATGAAAACAGCTGGAAATAAAAGGTGTCCAAAAATATTTTTCTGGTTTTTCAAAAATCAAATTTCAGGTTGGGAGACACTATGTTTAAATTCTAGAAGGATGTAGCATACTGAGAGGAAATAACTATAGATAAATTGTCCTTTTTGTAAATAATACACTTCATGATATGACAGGAGACCAAGGGACACAACACAAATTTGGAGTTAAAGAAATGAACAGACATTTTCGATATTCAGCTGTTATGGCAGAGATGCCAGAATGATGGATGTCCATGTAGCAGTACTTTTTTTTTTTTTTTTTTTTTTGAGACGGAATCTTGATCTGTAACCAGGCTGGGGTGCAATAGTGTGATCTCAGCTCACTGCAACCTCCGCCTCCTTGGTTCAAGAAATCCTCCTGCCTCAGCCTCCCAAGTAGCCAGGACTACAGGTGCGCACCACCACACTCAGCTAATTTTTGTATTTTTAGTAGAGATGGGGTTTCACCATGTTGGCTAGGATGGTCTCGATCTCCTGATCTTGTGATCTGCCCCCCTTGGCCTCCCAAAGGGTTGGGATTAGAGGTATGAGCCACTATGCCCAGCCCATGTAGCAGTACTTTTGAACTTAATGGCTGAAAGCATCCACCTCCAATTATTATATTTGCAAAAGAGTACAAACCATGTAATGAATTTTAAAGGGAAGACAAGCCTGTGGGGGCTCAACAGCCATGGCAATGTTTTGAACTTCTTTTTATTAAACACGTAAGAAGTAAGTGAAGTTCAAAACCTAACAGAATTGCCGGGAATTATTTGAAGAACTACCAAGATGACTTAGACACTATGAAATCCTTACGATACCCTCTGGTGGAGTTTCCTCCTGGAGCCAGTGATTTTAAGCCAGAGGCAAATGTCTCTGCAGGCATAAGAATTCGACCCAAATGTACTATTCAATTTTAAATGAGATGACAATAAAATTATCTGCTATATAGTAACAACTTTTTTTTTTTTTCTTTCGGACAGAGTCTTTCTCTGTTGCCTAGGCTGGAGTGTAGTGGGGCACTCTTGGCTCACTGCAATCTCTGCCTCCTAGGTTCAAGTGATTTTCTCACCTCATCCTCCTAAGTAGCTGGGATTATAAGCATGTGCCATCATGTCTGACTGATTTTTGTATCAGCAAAATTATTTCTGGGGTGGAGAGTTAGGGACCTTTATTCTCCCACATCCAAAAACATGTTCTCCAAATGATCTGTCAATAGAAATAACTGATACCTATATTTGCTAACCTATCTTTTTCTTTCTTTAAATTCAGAACTAGAGTGTGGAAAAGTTATATTAAGAAGGTTCTCTCAATTTTCAACACAAGTGATGGGCTAGGCACTATTCTAGGTGCTACAGATACACATTCACATACCCACAATAGTTTTGCCTTATTACCTCCTACATTCTAATAATGCATCAAAAGAAAAGTATAGATTAGCTTTTTATTTTTTTGAGATGAAGGTTAAT
Source organism: Macaca nemestrina (assembly GCF_043159975.1). NCBI lineage: Eukaryota > Metazoa > Chordata > Mammalia > Primates > Cercopithecidae > Macaca > Macaca nemestrina. The sequence continues at coordinate 88,175 of NW_027257583.1, forward strand.
TCTGTCACCCAGGATGGAATGCAGAGGCAGGATCTCAGCTCACTGCAACCTCTGCCTCCTGCGTTCAAGCGATTCTCCTGCCTCAGCCTCCTGAGTAGCTGGGATTACAGGCATGTGCCACCATGCCCAGAAAATTTTTGTATTTTTCAGAAAGACAGCTTTCATTATGTTGGCCAGGCTGGTCTCAAACCCCTGACCTCAAGTGATCCATGCACCTCGACCGTCCAAAGTGCTGGGATTATAAGCATGAGCCATAGTTCCCAGTCAAAGAGAATAGCTTTAAATAGAAAGCATGAAACCAAAAGAAATGTATGTCCATCAATTTTATACTGTATTTGGCCAGGTGCAGAAGATCGACTTGTAGTATTGTAAGGGAATAAGGTCAGTTCACATCTAATTGTTAGGACCAGTCGCCAGAAACCAAAAGTTGGAGGAGTTGTATCTTTTGAGGTGGGTTGCACAGGCAAGCAGCAAGTTGCTATCTCTCCAAAGTCCTAAGCTGTTCTATTTCTCCTACTGTGGAAAAATACATCTCCTACTTGATTTCCATTTATATAGGAAAATGCTTAATAAAACTAATAAGGGCTACATTCTAGGGACACAGCTAGACCACACATATACTGAATCTTGATTCTGGAAACACATCTTGTTCAATGTAACTGGATTTTCATGACTACAAAAATGTAACCCTGACACAATATTGGAGAGTCAAAAGAAAAGGACATTTTGGACTGAAATTTTTTATTTTAAAAATATGTCCTTGAGTTCTATTAATAATAGCCAAAACCTGGGAACAACTCAAATGTCTATCGAGAGGAAATCAAGAAACAAACTATATGCATATTATAGAGCAATATTGGGCAATAACGGGGGATAATCCACTCTATTAATCAATAACTTGGATCAATATAATCTTTCTCACCCTAAGTGGGGAAAGCTAAGCTAAAAAGTGTCCTGTAATATAAATAAATGTACACAAAATTCTAGAACAGACAAACCTAATATAAGCTAAAAAAAAATTAGAAAAGCCAGGTGCAGTGGCTCATGCCTGCTATGCCAGCACTTTGTGAGGTGGGTGGATCACATGAGCTCAGGATTTTGAGACCAGCCTGGCCAACATGCTGAAGCTACTCCATCTTTACCAAAAATACAAAAATTAGCCCAGTGTGGTATTGTGCGCAGGAATAGAAAACCAAATACTACATATTCTCCATTGTAAGTGAGAGCCAAACATTGGGTTATATGTTGTTTAGCTCTCACTTATGTGGAAACAATAGACACTGGAGATTCTTAGAGGGAGGAGGGAGGGTTGAGTACAAGGACTTAAAAACTGTCTATTGAGTATTATGTTCACTAGGTGTGTGATGAGATCATTCATACTCTAAACCTCAGCGTCACACAATACATCCATGTAACAAACCTGCACATGTATCCTCTGTGTATAAAATTAAAATTAAAAAACTAAAATGAACAAACAGATACGAGTAGGAATTTCTCAAAAGAGGAGATACAAATGGACGACATATATATAAACAATTCTTACCCTCTCTAGTCATCACGGGAATGCAAATGAAAATTACCATGAAATATCACTTCACACCTGTTAGAATAGCTATTATCAAAAAGATGGATGATAACAAGTGTTGGTAAGGATGTGGAGAAAAGGGAGCCTTTGTATACTGGTGGTGGGAATGTAAATTAGTATGGCCATCTTGGAAAATAGTATGGAGGTTTCTCAAAAAATTCACAATAAAAATACCACTTTGTTCCAACAATCCCACTTATTTTATTTATATACATATATATATATATATAAAATGGTATTTTTATATGAAGTGGTATATATATATATATGAAGTCATTGAAATCAGTATGTGAAAGAGATATCTGCACTCGTATATTCTTTTCAGCACTGTTCACAACAGTCAAGATATATGAAAACACATATGTTATCATTCATTCATGGACGGATGAATTAACGTTTTTTATATATATACGTATGCACAATGGAATATTATTCAGTATTATACAATAATGAAACCCTGTCATTTGTGACAGCATTGATGGATCTGAAGGGCATGAAGTCATGTGAAATAAACCAAACACAGAATGACAAATATTGTATGATTTCACTTGTATTTGAAATCTCAAATAAACTCAGAAGCAGAGAGTAGACTGGAGGTTGCCAGGAGCTGTGGTGCAGGTAAATGAGTAGGTGTGATTATAGTACAAAGTTTTAGATATACAAACATAAATAAGTTCAGGAGGTCTAATTTACAGCATAGTGCTTTTAGCTATGAATGCTGTATTGCATACTTAAAATATAATAGGAGGGTGAATTTTTTGTTAATTGTTCTTACTAATAGAAATAATAATTAGAATGGGAGGGAGAACTTCAGGAGGTGATGATTATGTTTATAATCTTGATGGTAGTGATGCTTTCACAACGTATCCTTATCCTCAAACTCACTGAGATATACGCATTAAATAGGTACAGCTTTTTAATGTAATCATATCTCAACAAAGTGTTTTTAAGGGAGGTTGGTTAAAAAATGTAAAAAGGAAAAGTAGATGTTCCTTTGCCCTTCTCCCACGCCTTTTTTCTCCCTGATGTCTAGAATTCAGAAATAATAGGTGGAAATTTAGCAGCCAAACTAGGGTATTTTCTAAAGTATAGCAGAGCAGATACCTGGAAGGGACCTGCATCCCTAATGACATTAGAAAGAATCTGTACTAGCCCTGAATGGTGTAACTACAGGATAATTTTGAGTGAAAAAGAAATCAACTTCTGTCTTGTTTAAGTAACTTCATTCAGGCATTAATTTTATAAACATGTAGAGAATACATACTCCTTATGAGTAGAAACAATGTTTATAAATAAAACAATGGTGATAAATAAAAGAAAATAAAAAGCCTTGAAACAAAGTGGTTTAATAGCTATTCATAGTTATTTTGTTGAAAGATTCTGCTGCTAATATTACTCAATATTTTTGTACGCTGGTGCAAGTAAGGAAATTTACATTGTCTAATAAAAATTATTTATCAATTTATAAAACAGTAAACATTTCATAGAATGGGGCTAACAATCTGCATTGCAAAATAACTTTCAGTTGATTTTATGCACAGTAATTATTGAGAATCCCAACAGATCTGGACCTACATAGGTGCTATCAAGACTTAAGGAAGAAAATTTTCCTGACTCTATCCCTACCTCCAGTTCTTAACAGATCTAGAGATTCAGAACTCAAATCCAGACCTCCTGCTTCCATGTGCAGTGGCCTTTCACTGTCCTGTTTCGCTTCACTTGTTGAAGAGGATTTGAGAATAAATGACCACGTGATTCAACTCTCTCCTCAGCTCTGAGGAATATAGCCCTGTCCTGGCAAACAAGAAGCTCACACAGTAGTAGAGGAGGCAAATAGACATTCACTAATCTAGCATACAAGCAGTAGGCACTGTACCATAAACAAGGCACTGTAGGGGTTCAGACCAGGAGCAAAGCAGGGATTAGCAGGGCTAGTAAAGTCTGGGAAGTGTTCACTAACAAAATGTCTAATCATTAACTAAACCAAATTATTTCTCAACATGGCCTAATTAATTGTAACTTAATATAAATGGTTGGTTGCTCATAAACCTTAATCTTTTGCCAAAATATTTGTAGCTTATGTTCCCATTTAACAAGGTTTTCTGGTCAAAACTATGCACCCACATCCTTCTAATGAACTTAGTGTCCAATAAAACATGGACTTTCAGTCATCCCATGAAGGTGATTTTATGTGCATAGTACATCTCTGTCTGCGAATATGCCTAATGAGGTATGGAAGGACACTTATTATCCAAACAAAGACATTCCACTGGTGCTAGAGAGCTACAGACGGAAGTTTTTTCTGCCTACTGGAAATAAAGCCAAGCTTTCTTCTTCCTTCAGCAGTGAGGATTGCTGTCCTCCTCTTTATCATTCTCTCTCTCTCTTTTTTTTTTAATGGGCCAAACTCTACCAAATAACAAGATAAACTTTGTGTAAGCCTTGGTAAGAGCAGAGTGTCTGACACCTTATGACCTTATGGTGCTATAATACTCAAAGCAAAAGCAAAATCACCTATGACCAGAAAAGGGAGTCACAGGAAATCTAGAAGACTTATTGGCCAAGAGACCTGCAGCCTCATAGTTCCTTAGCTCTCCAGAAGAACTCTCACGTGAAATGAAGTCAGTGGTGTTTCAAGTGCTTGAAACCCTCGTTACTCTACCTCTAAATGTGAATTAATTAGGCAAGTTTACTAGCAGTTACTAGACCTCAAAAGCAAGATAATCAGGCATTATTCTACTAAATATTGGTCTCCATAACTCCTCTATTTTCTTTAGGAAAAGTTAGTTAGCCTAAGACATTTGGCATAAGGCCTATGCCAAAGCTATGTTGGGGTCAGCCAGGAAGGATTCCTGGGGGTCTCCTTGAAAATATTACAGTAATCGAAGAAATCGTCAACCTATTGCCCCTCAGTACTGTTGGTCCCTTGTACTTGATTTTTCCCCTTAAGTTTTATTCCAATTTCTAACATTACCATTCCCTCTTCCTTCTCAGCAACTAGTCCTTCAAAGTAGAACTTAAACAATGACCAGACATGGCCCTGCAACAGAGCGTATCCTTCTACATTTAGCATGCAATCATGAATCACAGGTACAAGACCCCTTGAACAGACGTGGTTTTGGTGACTACATGTAGGACTTACTGCTTTTACCCAAGAAGAGGATCAGACATCCTAAGTAGCTCAGAAATTTTTCTGGAGCTCTTGAATGTGTAGAGGCAAGAAAGATTAAGCAACCTGTTGCCTTACATGAGGCATACTATCTTCTTATGTTTTCTTTTGAATTCAGGATTTCAAGGTTGGGGAAGGAGTGGGAAAGTAGCCATGGACATGTGAGAATGTGGATGATCCTTTTACATAGTCAGGAACGGTCAAATTCTATGCTTTATGTTGTTTGCTAAAAGACACTTTCCAAAGCTTTCAACAGAAAATGTAATGGCACACATGCCTATTCTTGGTGAACCCAGACTTTTTGTCTAGTCTGTGATAGTCAATTTTGAAGGACTGCTTAGGGTAATGAATCCTTCAAGTTGTAAAGATGAAGGGCAGTTTTTGGACAATTCCCATTTTTCTGTAGGAAAACTAATCTGGAAGAAGTAAAAGGGAGAGATTGAAGTGGGAGAGAACGGAGGTGGAAAATGAGTTCAGTTGATCAAATATTTGTTAAGCACCCACTGTATGTCGGGCCCTTACAAGGAAGCAAGCAAAGAACAAAAGCATGTGATGGCCTTGCTCCTAAGAAGCTAGAGACCAGTAACTTGGATTGCTATAGAGCAGAAAAACGTCCACAAGCCCCTACAATACAGCACTGGCATAGGATGAAGAAGAAGTTTCTTTCTATGAGATAAATAGCATACAACCAAATAAGAAAGTCAAAAGTTACACAAAGTTCAAAAACCTAAGGCACCAACCTTTAAGAGATCTGAGTGTTGGTGGTGACTTTGGAAGGAAAGTTATTATTAGGATTATTTTAGTACTAAGAGTTTTGAGCTGTCTATCCAATATTTTCATCTGTACCTCTGCTTTGGTAATACTGTGTGTATGTGTGCGTGCGTGTGTGTGTGTGTACGTGTGCCTTTTCATGTGTTTGAAATATATTATCTATCCCACACTCCACATTGGTTTGGGGGTTAATTACATACAGGCTGCTCTGAATCTATACTCTTGGGTACGGGGTTAAGCTACTCTACCACATTGTGAAGAGTTGATATGTAAGAGACTCTGAACATCTTATAAATTATCTTTAAAATGTTTCCTTTTTCGTGAAGGGAAGAATAAGTATTTGTAAACAAATGCAAAAATTTCTTTAACTAAATGAAAGAACAGTTAGTTAACCTTGTTGTGATTAGCAGAGAGGATAGCTGCAGACACTATAAAATCACTCAGCAACAAGATTTGACAAAACGTTAAAGATGGCTCTATTTTTCCTGTTTTATACAGGAAAATATTAAGGCCCTGGGAATTGAAGTACTTTTCCCAACAGTGGAGTAAATGTCAGAGTCAAGGCTGTGTTTTACATCTCGGTTTCCCCACACATCCCACCCTATGGTTCTGTTGTGCTGTTCCTTTGTGTGACTCCTCAAAGCCTGGTTAAAGGTGATACCGTATCAAATTGTATTAACTCAGTAGCACAAAACACCAGGGAATTGATTTATAAGAGTATTAACCTTGTGGCATTACTGAAGACCCATCTGATTAGTAGTTATCGAGTAGTCACCCTGGCTAAATATATGGGTTTGATTTTTAATTTTGAAAATGAAAAATATTTTAAAATCTATGTCTTACATCCATATCCCCAGGAAATTTTAATCAAGCTTTAAAACTTCCAAATTTAGATAAACTCATGTTTTTTGTTGTTTTAATTTTCACTCAATGAAAATAGAAAAAAAACTAATTGGATAGAACAGCACAGCAGAAGCATTACTTATCGCCAAAAATGGGATGCAACAAGACTGAAGAAGAAAATGCAGGACAGTGCTTAAAAAAGCAGTCTAATGAAAAGTGGGGTCTCCTCAGGGTGTCCTTAGGTAGACATTGCAGCAGAACTGCAAAGTTTTCTTTAGAAGGCTAGGGAAGAGAGGAGGAAACAGAGAAGGGGCAAGAGTGGAAAATAGAATGAGGCTCAGAATACCAAGCGTTAGTGCTGTCCCTATCACCTTCCTCACTTGATCACTGGGTGATCTTGGGCAAGTTTCCTCCTTTCCCTCAGCTCATTTCCTCATCTGGAAGGTAAGTCACTAGACAAGATAGTCTTTGATGTTCATTGTAACTCTAACTGATCTTCCCCAAGCAAATAGCTGGGAAAGACACCGTGCCCACAATATGCAAGACACAAGGTTTACAAGCAAAGAACAAATCAAAACAAAAGATGTTTTAAAACCCCTAATGTCACTTGAATTCTTACAAATAAGCAATGGTACATCATACTTTTACAAAGTCCTTCTGTGATTTCATTTTTAAAATCATTTCAAGTTTTATTTTACTTCATATTAAGATAATGGGAGATAAAGTGTTACATGGGTTCATGCAGGAATATATGTAAGAGACACAAAAATCCACAATAGGTAATTGTTATGTTAGTAGTTCCCTTTACTGAGGGGGAGCAGACAAAAGAATGTTAGAAAAAGCTTCATAAAGTGGATTATATAGAATGTGCTTTAAAAGAGTTTGGTATTTTATTGAGTGGGAAAGAGAAATACGAGGAGTTATTGTTCAAGGGTTAAAGCTATGCAAAATGAGTCAATTACAGAGATAGGCTCTAAAACATAGTACCTATAGTTATTACTGAGGTATTTTGTAATTAACAATTTGTTAAGAAGGTAGATCTTAGGGGTTCTGACAACAACAACAACAACAATAAAGGGACATAGGAAACATTTGGAGGTGATGGATATATTATTACCTGGATATTGGTTGTGGTAACAAGAGTAATATCTATGTGCAAATTTGCCAAACTGTATGCATTAATTACGTACAGTGTTTGTATAACAATTTTACTTCAGTTCCTACTATATTACCTGGCAAACAATACTTTATACTTAAAGTAAGAGCAATGATTATTGCATGTGCATGTTGAAAATAATAAAGAAAGGCCGGGCGCGGTGGCTCAAGCCTGTAATCCCAGCACTTTGGGAGGCCGAGACGGGCGGATCACGAGGTCAGGAGATCGAGACCATTCCACACCGTGAAACCCCGTCTCTACTAAAAATACAAAAAACTAGCCGGGCGAGGTGGCGGGCGCCTGTAGTCCCAGCTACTCCGGAAGCTGAGGCAGGAGAATGGCGTAAACCCGGGAGGCGGAGCTTGCAGTGAGCTGAGATCCGGCCACTGCACTCCAGCCCGGGCTACAGAGCAAGACTCCGTCTCAAAAAAAAAAAAGAAAAGAAAATAATAAAGAAAGCAGGTGACAGTAAGACATCCTGAGTCTTTTGGAAATAAATAGCATTCACCTGCTTTCTCATCCATTGAGATATCACCAGATTTATGTACTTGTGTGTCCCTGGAAGTTTCTTGTGGGAGATTTAGTTATTCTCTTTTCGTTAGGCTCTACTAACCAAGAACAAATCACAGACTCAGACAGCATCATAAAAAGGCCCAGACCCACGATGTCCAGAGACTCCAGGCTCAACCCACATTGATGCTGGCCCTTCAGCCATGAGACTCCATTTGCTTCTTCTTATTCTCCTTCTTTTTTCAATTCTTTTATCCCTAGGTAAGTTGGTAGCTGATTACTACAAGGTTCTGCAGATTAGAAGGCTATATCCCTGGCCAGACAAGATCCTAGAATCAGTCCTGTGGGTTCAAGAACCTAATATTTACAGCTTCACTAGGACAATAATAGGGAAAAATAGAAAAGAGACTCATTTAGCAGTAGTTCCTGTTGATAAGATTCCATCCATGTTTTTTGAACTAGTGAGTGGATATAATAATGGATGCTGCTGAAATTCAATCCTGTCAGATCAAACTGCCTACATATAAATTTCCATGTCCCACCAAGGCATCTCAAGATACAAAGTAAGAATACAACAGAATGTGACCTCAATGAGATGTCTTTGTGGGACCTCGAAATTTATATGCAGGCAGTTAGATCTGACAGGATTGAATTTCAGCAGCATTTATTATTATATTTGCAGAGGTTGCAGTGAGACAAGATGGCGCCATTGCACTCCAGCCTAGGCGACAGAGTGAGACTCCAGAGAGAGAGAGAGAGAGAGAGAGAGAGAGAGAGAGAGAAAGGAAGGGAGGGAGGGAGGGAGGGAGGGAGAGAGGAAGGAAGGAAGGAAGGAAGGAAGGAAGGAAGGAAGGAAGGAAGGAAGGAAGGAAGGAAGGAAGGAAGGAAGGAGAGAGAAAGAAAGAAAAAGAAAGAAAAGCAAGCAAGCAAGCAAGCAAGCAAGCAAGCATTAGTGAGGGAGAGTGAGTGAGAGTGAGTGTGTTTGGGCCCCTACTGATGATGCTAAACTATCACAAGCCCACACTCAGCCTTTCAACATTTGCTGGAGATTCACTTGTTTCCTTGTTATCTCCACCAAGGGCAGCTTCCTCCTGCTTCTGCTGCTGCAACTCAGCTAGGCACAAAGCATCTGTGGATCCGTTCTTTTTTCAGCAGGGCTTCATCACTCTGAATTTAAGTTAATTAGCTTTTTTTGAGACCTCAGTTCTGTGTTTTAAAATGAAATCTATGATCTATAGATTATCCAGCTTATTCTTTTTGTCAGGGCAAGAACATTTTTCTATAACTTTCTAAATTCTTTTTTTTTTTTTTTTTTTTTGAGACTGAGTCTGGCTCTGTCGCCCAGGCTGGAGTGCAGTGGCCGGATCTCAGCTCACTGCAAGCTCCGCCTCCCGGGTTTACGCCATTCTCCTGCCTCAGCCTCCGGAGTAGCTGGGACCACAGGCGCCCGCCACCTCGCCCGGCTAGTTTTTTGTATTTTTTAGTAGAGACGGGGTTTCACCGTGTTAGCCAGGATGGTCTCGATCTCCTGACCTTGTGATCCGCCCATCTCGGCCTCCCAAAGTGCTGGGATTACAGGCTTGAGCCACCGCGCCCGGCTAACTTTCTAAATTCTAAACAAAAGTAAAAGTTCACTTCTTTTCAGAATCCCCACGTGTCAGAAAGTGTTACTATTATCATCAGTTTAGTGATATTTATGGAATACCAAGTTGACTCTAATATCAGCTTTTGGGTTAAATTCTTTCTTTCTGATATGTAGCCTTTGAAATTTTATTTGCTGCAGATCTCTTGGTAGTGAACAATTTTCATTTTTATCTGTCAATTTCATATTGTGATTTTTGATCTTGAAAGACAGCATTACTGAGTACCCAATTCTGTATTAACAGTTATTTGCTCTCAACATTTGTTGATACTAGTTTACTCATTTTTAGTTTTTGCTTTACTATAATAATCAGATAAATATTATTTCCTTATAAATTATCCTTTTTTTCAATGTTTGTATGGTCTGGTGTTTGGTTTTAATGTTTTATAATTTAACTAAAGTGAGTTTATTTTTATATCATCTGTTAGAAATATATTCTTTGAATCAATGGATTTATACCTTTTCTTAATTTCTTTTTGAGAATCTCTTGAAATGGTGAATCCTTTTACACTTCTCTCCCCCCATATTTGAATTAAATAAATGTTAGACCTTGTGTTTCCATGTTACATTCTGAGTATATCATTTAAACATTTTTTTCTTCACTAGTTATCCTCTTACCTGTGTCTAATATATCATTAATAACTTGCATTTATTTTTAAATTTTTTTTTTGGAGATGGAGTCTCCCTCTGTTGTCCAGGCTGGAGTGCAGTGGTGCGATCTTGGCTCACTGCAACCTCCACCTCCCGGGTTCAAGCGATTCTTCTATCTCAGCCTCCTGAGTAGCTGGGACTACAGGCACCTGCCACCATGCTCGGCTAATTTTTATATATATATTTTTTAGTAGAGACAAGATTTCACCATCTTGGGCATGCTGGTCTTGAACTCCTGACCTCGTGATCCACCCATCTTGGCCTCCCAAAATGCTGGGATTACAGGCATGAGCCACCACGCCCAGCCAGACCTGCCCGTTTTTTCTATCATCTATATTGTTTTACTATTGTTTTTACATCTTTGTAATAGTAGATTGTTTCTTTAAACAATTGATACATACCTGCTTAATTATTTCTCCACATTGACGATTTCAATACATCTAGTTTTAAAGGGTTTAGATATGCTATTCATTTCATTAACTTTTATTCATGGTGTCTTGCTTACCTGATCATTTTTAATACTGAACTCATTGTTCATCCTTAACCTGACATCATTTTATGGTCTGAAATGAGAATGCTATTATCCAGACTTCCTCTGTGAAGCTGACTCAATGCTTTAACTCAATATAGAAGTTTCAGCATTAGCAAACTGGAACTTCTGATGGCCCAAGAGTCAGTAGTACCATCATTAGCATTACTGATCATAGCAGATCTTCCCAGAAGATCTGGGAAACCCTCACCCCCTCCATCAGCTATCCAATACAAAGTGCCCACTGCTCAAGCTCCAGTTCACAGACTATTTTTGTGTTTGAAAGAGGAGATATTTTAAGAACTTGCCTAACCATTTTCAGGGATAGAAATGTTTCAAAGAGATCCTCTACTATATATATGTTCTATAGCAGCAGTCACTTGAGAGCAGCTCACTTGCAGTCATGGCCAAAAGCCTAAATCTTTCTTTCATTCTAGTCACACCTATTTTGTATCTTTTGGGGATATCTCAGATTCAGATGCATTCATAGTATTCTATGATTTGCGACACTACTATAGATTCTTCAAAATGTTACAACATTCCAATGGTATGTTGGGAGGTATAGAAGGAGAGGAAAAACAATGGGCTCAAATCTCCTCTGACTTCTCTTCTTACAATATGTTTCATTGTTCAAAACTTTTAGAACTATATTAATACAGCATTGACAGTGGGCATTCTTCTTTTCCTTCTGACTTTAATAGGATTGAAGGAAGTGTTTTGCTATGAAATTGCTATATGGGTTGTATTCAGATAAATTTTGACTTTATAAAGCCAATATTCTCCTCATTATTTTTAAATGCTTACCAGGATTCACAGTATTATTTTCAGTTCTCCCTGTTTAAAGGCATATTTAAATAACTTCATGACTTGGGTATAGTATATATGTTACTGTGCTACAGAAACAGAAAAACCACCACCATATTATATTCTAAGATACTTGGTACACCAATTGCACCATCTTTTTTTCATCTAAGACATTCAATTCTTCCACAGGTGGGAGCACATGAATTAGCATCATTTACTACTCGTAGCTTTCACTACAGACTTTCAGACTTATGGTGCCTAAAAGAAATAGAATACTTCTAGCTGGGTTTAAAAGCTACAAATAAACATAGAAAATATACACTATTTTCAAAGTATCACTTGAGTGTTATGCATGTATTTCAATATTATATTGCTAATTTTAATTGTTCAAAGTTAAAGAGCTTAAACCTCCCCCTCATGCATTCCTGAATCACCCATTATTCCCACACATACATTGTTCGATACAGCATAAACCTAAGTAAATAAAGATGTGGCAAAATGAAAAAAATAAAATAACATTATACCATTCTCATCTGTGAATGGCATCAGTAGACAGATGTGAATAAAAGTAATGTGATTATAATTTTAAAAATCATATTTAATAGGATCCATTTATTATTAAATGAACATTAGGCTACTTAATGAATAATAAATCTTTGACACAATGAAAACTCTTAATGCAGAGTGAGACCAAAATGAAAGTAATAACTGTTTTTCTCCTAACCCTTGCTTTAGTTGGTCTTTCCACCAGACTGTCACTTTAAGGATATTATAATAGCACAAAGCCACCAGCTTTACCATTAGAGAGATCTTCATTAAATTATCTTTGTTGTAATAAAGGTTATCTGGAGGAAATACTGGTCTGGACACAATAATAAATGTCAAGCTTTCTAATATTTTCCACTTTTAGACACAAATTGAAAGGATCATTTATAATGTCAAAAATATACTTTTTTCTAACTAATCTATCCTATGACTAAGACGTTATTAGCAATTAAAGTAGATAGAGCAAATCTAAATGTGGAGAGAAAAAGTAATTTCCACTTGTTTGAACAGATGAAAGCACGAATAAATTGAAAGCCTGAAATATTAGCTTGGGGGAATAAAATCACTCGGGGGAGCAAAAGCAGGATATACCAGCCTTTAACTCTACACTTCCCCCAAGAAAAAATTTATAGATAGCTATGTACAAACCAAAATAGCGCTGGGAGGGTTCAAGGGACCACTTAAGAAACTATAGCAACACAGTGAAGCCAAAAAAAAAAAAAAAAAAAAAAAAAAAGAGAGAGAGAGAGAGTGAAAGAAAAAACAAACAAACAAACAAAAAAAAAACAAAAACGAATAGCCATATAGAAAAAACAACTCCTGAAATCAGCATACCTGAGACAGCAGAAACATCTTTTTTGGCTAGGAACGAAAAAAGCAGAAAGGGACTATCAGTATCAGCCACAAGGTGGAACCACTATGGCCCTCAGTAACCCTCTCTGGCAGAAGACACTGGCATTTTTGCCCTGCAGTAAGCAACAGCCATTTCTGAGAGAAAATCCAGAGGAAAAGATGAAGATGTACCATCCCTTCCCACATCCCTTTTCCCCCACCAAAAATACCGTGACTGTTGTGCCAAACCAGGATCGGAACTACTACCTTTCTTAATCTGCATGTGTCTCTGACATATGAGCAGCAACCATTTCAAAAGCTCCCACATAGAAATGCTCATACTAAATTTATTCTGTTACTTAAGAGTGTTTATGGATTTACATTCCATTTGTGGACTATCTCACTGGATCTTCTTTCCTGCAGTAAGAGGTGGTTTGGGTGCTGCTGAAGGTCATTGTCTCAATTTGTCTGGTGTTTGCAGAAGAGATGTCTGCAAAGTAGTAGAAGATCAAATTGGTGCCTGCCGAAGAAGGATGACGTGCTGTAGAGCATGGTGGATTTTAATGCCAATTCCAACACCACTTATCATGTCAGATTATCAAGAACCCCTTAAACCTAAGTTGAAATGAAACTGATGTAAAATAAAAATACATCAAAAGTGAAGTTATTTGCATCTAAGAATATTGAAGTATACATATTAAGTACTTCCATCTTGATAACCATCTTGTGTTTTCACTTATCAACATAAATGAATAAATACTAATTTCAAATATACCCAATACTATTTCTTTGTGAGTCATTAACAGATCTTAACAAAACCTTTAAAAATGAGAAAACTGTTACTTTTGTTTCCAAGATGGTGGATTGAAGGCATTGTTAGCCTGCCTATTGCACTTGGAAAGACAAAATGGTGTGTAGAGATTCACACTGAACTTTCTTTCAAGAAGCAACACAGGAACTTAACAGGAAAATTGAAATAAGCCACAGACCATTTGAAAGAAGCAGCAGGATGCAGCTTACACCATAAGCTAGGCAGAAAATTTTGAGTTTCCAGGGTGTGAGAGGGGGATAAACTGACTGTAAGATATACACTTCCATTGGGAAACCTATCAATCTAGGCCATGGGGGAAGGCCTTAATCGTACTCAGGGCTGGAGTTGATTCAGTGAAGAGTGACGAGTATATGAGGAGTGGCATTGGGATGTGCTTTGAGTCTCCAGCACGTTCCCAATTTCTGGCAGGATGGAGGGAAGCCATTTCTGATTCTACCTCAGAGAGGACCTCCCAGAAGTCTGCCAGCTAACTCAAATGGTGGTCACAGGTTGAGAGAACCTCCCAACTGAAATGTTTGATATAATTTTCTGTGGGGACAAACTCCCCAGGCCAGAACTGAGAGGTGAGTGGGACGTGTGATGCAGCAGCAAGCACAGGAGCTGGATGCCCCTGCTCTGCAGGTGGATCAGGAGGGGTTTGGCCTGAAGGCTGCAGTTACTGTCTCAATAGGAGAGGCTTATGGTATGGGTCAGTTTTGAGCTCTGAGTTTAGACTTCTTGAAACTTAGCTAACTACTCCCAGTGGAACACTGTGGGTGTGAGACCTGCCTCGCCAAGGATGTGGGAGCTGGATGGGGCTTACTGCCAAGCTGCTACTCCCCATTCTTCATATGGACTCTCCTTGTACAGAGGCAGAGGCAGCTTCACTTCTCTCTGGAAAATTACCCCAGTGGCCTAAGAACTGCCTTCCAATTCCCACTGGAGCCACTGCTTGTCCCACACGTAGAGAGCCAGAGCATCACTTTACCTGACCTAGTTCCCACTTGGTTTTGCTCAACCACCTACCCTGGTAGATTAACACAAATAACAGAAGAAACTTTTAGAAGCCCTTTGGCTCTACCCGTTCCCTGAGACACGAGAGTACCTCCCATGGGTAACATAAGGCAAGTCCAAATCTCACCACTACCACCACAGCTGGCAGTCTTTTGCAAGCACCACCTCCTGGCTGAAGGCCAACTGACACAGTCCATTAGAGCATCTTGAATTCAGAACATACAATGTCATGACAGGCCGGGGAGCCTCCTCTGCCCTAATTTGGCTCTCTATCACACATTCTCTCTCTCTCACACACACACACACACACACACGTCACACACACACATCAACCTACTGGCAAACCGAGGTAACACACACACACACACACACACACACACACACACACACACACACACACACCTGCTCAATTCAGGCCATTATCCCTGATGAACATCGATGCAAAAATTCTCAATAAAATACTGGCAAACCGAATCCAGCAGCACATCAAAAAGCTTATCCACCACGATCAAGTGGGCTGCATCTTTGGGGTGAAAGGCTGATTCAACATAAACAAATCAATAAATGTAATTGATCACATAAACAGAACCAAAGGCAAACACCAGACAATTATTTTGATAGACGCAAAAATGCCTCTGATAAAATTCAACATCCCTTCCTGTTAAAAACTCTCAATAAACTACGTATTGATGGAACATACCTTAAAATAATAAGAGCTATTTCATACAGCCAATATCATAAAGAATAGGCAAAAGCTGGAAGCATTCCATTTGAAAACCGGTACAAGACAAGGAAGCCCTCTGTAACCACTTCTATTCAACATAGTATTGGAAGTTCTTGCCAGGGCAATCAGGCAATAGAAAGAAATAAAGGGTATTCCAATAGGAAGAGAGAAAGTCAACTTGTCTCTGTTTGCAGATGACATGACTTCCTATTTAGAAAACCCCATCATCTCAACTGAAAAACTTCTTGAACTGATAAGCAACTTCACCAAGGTCTCAAGATACAAAATCATTGTGCAAAAATCACAAGCATTCCATTACACCAACAATAGTCAAGCAGAGAGCCAAATCAACAATGAACTCCCATTCACAATTGCTACAAAGAGAGTAAAATACCTAGGAATACAACTAGGAGTACAACGGCTGTGAAGGACCTCTTCAAGGACAACTGCAAACCACTGCTCAAGGTAATAAGAGAGGACACAGACGAATGGAAAAACATTCCATCCTCATGAATAGGAAGAATCAATATTGTGAAAATGGCCATACTGCCCAAACATTATAGATTCAATGCTATACCCATCAAAATACCGTTGACATTTTTCACAGAATTAGAAAGAACTATTTGAAATGTCATATGGAATCAAAGAATACCCCATATAGCCAAGACAATCATAAACAAAAATAACAAACCTGGAGGCATTACGCTAACTTCAAACTGTACTAGAAGGCTACGGTACCAAAACAGCAGGCTACTGTTGCCAAAACAGACATATAGACCAATGGAGCAGAGCAAAGACCTCAGAAATAACACCACACATCTATGACCACCTGATCTTTGACAAACCTGACAAAAACAAGCAAGGGAGAAAGGATCTCCTATTCAGTAAATGATGCTGGGAAAACTGGCTTGCCATATACAGAAAACCAAAACTTGACCCCTTCCTTACACCTTATACAATAATTAACTCAAGCTGGATTAAAGATTTAAATGTAAAATCCAAAACCATAAAAACCCTAGAAGAAAACCTAGGCAATATCATTCAGGACACAGGCAAGGACAAAGATTTCATGACAAAAATGTCAAAAGCAATTGCAACAAAAGCCAAAATTGGCAAATCGGATCTAATTAAACTAAAGACCTTCTGCACAGCAAAGAAACTATCATCAGCATGAGCAATCAACCTACAGGATGGGAGAAAATTATTGCAACCTACCCATCGGACAAAGGTCTAATAACAAAAATTGACAAGGAACTTAAACATATTTACAAGCAAAAAAAAACAAACAACCCCATCAAAAGTGAGCAAAGGATATGAACAGAAACTTATCAAAAGAAGACATTTATCTAACCAACAAATATATTTTTTAACAGCTCAACAATACTGATCATCAGAGAAGTGAAAATGAAAACTACAATGAGATACCATCTCACACCCATCAGAATGCTGATTATTAAAAAGTTAAGAAACAATAGATGCTGGTGAGGCAGAGAAGAAAGAGGAACGCTTTTACACTGTTGGGGAAACTGTAAATTAGTTCAACCATTGTGGAAGACAGTATGGTGATTCCTCAAGGATCTAGAACCAGAAACACCATTTGATAAAGACACATGCACATGTAAGTTTATTGCAGCACTATATACAATAGCAAAGACATGAAACCAACCCAAATGCGCTTCAGTGCTAGACTGGATAAAGAAAATGTGGTACCTATACACCATAAAATACTATGCAGTCATAAAAAGGAATGAGATCATGTCTTTTGCAGGCACATGGATGAAGCCATCATACTGAGCAAACTAACACAGTAACAAAAAAATCAAACACGGCATGTTCTCACTAATAAGTGAAAGTTGAACACTAAGAAAACAAGGACACAGTGAGGGGAACAACACACAATACGGCCCGCTGGGGACTGGGGGTGAGGGAAGAGAACTTAGAGGATGAGTCAATAGGTGCAACAAACCATCATGGCAAAGGATACCTATATAACAAACCTGTACGTTCTGCACATGTATCCCATATTTTTTAAATTTAAAAACAGGAAATACTTATGTACATACATACATACATACATACACACACACATTCTTCCCGGATCTTCATTCCTGGTAAGCCAAGGAACCTGGAGAAACACCAGAATTCTGTCCCTCTGAAAATGCAGGACAGGTCTACCTTCATCAGCAAAAAATTTTGGACCAAATGTGGTAACTGCGGGTCCACCCCACAATGAGTAACTGAAAATTGAGGCAGTATTTCAGATCCAAAAAAACAGATGAAGCAATTCGTGACACATTTGGGTTGTTTTTGCCTTTTCCTACTATGAAGAATGCTAGTAGGAAGAAGGAAGAACGGTGTACAAATATCTGTTTGATTCTCTGCTTTCAGAATCCTTTGCTTGTTTGTGTGTTTGTTTGTTCTTTCCTGAGACAGGACATCACTCCAGTCAGCGAGGCTTTTCCAGTCTGTAATTTTTGTTCTTTCCTTTTGTCAAGTTTTAGAAGATTTTATTTAATTTCTATTGAATTTTAAGGCATTTTTAGATGTGTATTAAAACATTATCTCACATGCTGTGTGTTACATTTCATTTATTTTCATCATCCCTTTTTTATTTTATTATTTTATTTTATTATAGTTTATATTCTAGGGAATATATGCACAAAGTGCAGGTTTGTTACATATGTATACACGTGCCATGTTGGTGTGCTGCACCCATTAACTCGTCATATACATTAGGCGTATCTCCTAATGCTATCCTTCCCTCCTCCCAGCACCCCACAACAGGCCCTGGTGTGTGATATTCCCCTTCCTGTGTCCAGGTGTTCTCATTGTTCAATTCCCATCCATGAGTGAGAACATGTGTTGTTTGGTTTTCTGTTCTTGCAGTAGTTTGCTGAGAATGATGGTTTCCAGCTGCATCCATGTCCCTACAAAGGACATGAACTCATCCTCTTTTATGGCTGCATAGTACTCCCTGGTGTATATGCGCCACATTTTCTTAATCCAGTCTATCATTGATGAACATTTGGGTTGGTTCCAAGTCTTTACTGTTGTGAATAGTGATGCAATAAACATATGTGTGCATGTCTTTATAGCAGCATGATTTATAATCCTTTGGGGATACAGCCAGTAATGGGATGTCTGGGTCAAATGGTATTTCTAGTTCTAGATCCTTAAGGAATCACCATGCTGTTTTCCACAATGGTTGAACTAGTTGATAGTTGACAGTTCTACCAACAGTGTAAAAGTGTTCCTATTTCCCCACATCCTCTCCAGCACCTGTTGTTTCCTGACTTTTTAATGATCACCATTCTAACTGGTGTGAGACGGTATCTCATTGTGGTCTTGATTTGCATTTCTTTGATGGCTAGTGATGATGAGCATTTTTTCATCTGTCTGTTGACTGCATAAATGTCTTCTTTTGAGAAGTGTCTGTTCATATCCTTTGCCCACTTTTTGATGGGATTGTTTTTGTTTTTGTTTTTTTTCTTGTAAATTTCTTTGAGTTCTTTGTAGGTTCTGGATATTAGCCCTTTGTCAGATGAGTAGATTGCAAAAATTTTCTCCCATTCTGTAGGTTGCCTGTTTATTCTGATGGTAGTTTCTTCTGCTGTGCAGAAGCTCTTTAGTTTAATTAGATCCCATTTGTCTATTTTGGCTTTTGTTGCCATTGCTTTTGGTGTTGTAGACATGAAGTCCTTGCCCATGCTTGTGTCCTGAATGGTATTGCCTAGGTTTTCTTCTAGGGTTTTTATGGTTTTAGGTCTAACATTTAAGTCTCTAATGCATCTTGAATTAATTTTTGTATAAGGTGTAAGGAAAGGATACAGTTTCAGCTTTCTACTAGCCACTTTTCCCAGCAGTATTTATTAAATAGGGAATCCTTTCTCCATTTCTTGTTTTTGTCAGGTTTGTCAAAGATCAGATAGTTGTAGAAGTGTGGTATTATTTCTGAGGGCTCTGTTCTGTTCCATTGGTCTATAGCTCTGTTTTGGTACCAGTACCATGCTGTTTTAGTTACTGTAGCCTTGTAGTATAGTTTGAAGTCAGGTAGTGTGATGACTCCAGCTTTGTTCTTTTGACGTAGGATTGTCTTGGCAATGCGGGCTCTTTTTTGGTTCCATATGAACTTTAAAGTAGTTTTTTCCAATTCTGTGAAGAAAGTCACTGGTAGCTTAATGGGGATGGCATTGAATCTATAAATTACCTTGCACAGTATGGCCATTTTCACTATATTGATTCTTGATTCTTCCTATCCATGAGCATGGAATGTATGGAATGTTCTCCCATTTGTTTCTGTCCTCTTTTATTTCATTGAGCAGTGGTTTGTAGTTCTCCTTGAAGAGGTCCTTCACATCCCTTGTAAGTTAGATTCCTAGATATTTTATTCTCTTTGAAGCAATTGTGAATGGTAGTTCACTTATGATTTGGTTCTCTGTTTGTCTGTCATTGGTGTATAAGAATGCTTGTGATTTTTGCAAATTGATTTTGTATCCTGAGACTTTGCTGAAGTTGCTTATCAGCTTAAGGAGATTTTGGGCTGAGAGGATGAGGTTTTCTAAATATACAATCATGTCATCTGCAAACAGGGACAATTTGACTTCCTCTTTTCCTAATTGAATACCCTTTATTTCTTTCTCTTGCCTGGTTGCCCCGGCCAGAAGTTCAACACTATGTTGAATAGGAGTGGTGAAAGAGGGCATCCCTGTCTTGTGCTAGCTTTCAAGGGGAATGCTTCCAGTTTTTGCCTATTCAATATGATATAGGCTGTGGGTTTGTCATAAATAGCTCTTATTATTTTGAGATATGTTCCATCAATTCTGAATTTATTAAGTTTTTAGCATGAAGAGCTGTTGAATTTTGTCAAAGGCCTTTTCTGCATCCATTGAGATAATAATGTGGTTTTTGTCTTTGGTTCTGTTTATATGCTGGATTATGTTTATTGATTTGTGTATGTTGAACCAGTCTTGCATCCCAGGGATGAAGCCCACTTGATCATGGTGGATAAGCTTTTTGAAGTGCTGTGGATTTGGTTTACCAGTATTTTATTGAGGATTTTTGCATGGATGTTCATCAGGGATATTGGTCTAAAATTCTCTTTTTTGTTGTTGTGTCTCTGCCAGGCTTTGGTATCAGGATGGTGTTGGCCTTATAAAATGAGTTAGGGAGGATTCCCTCTTTTTCTCTTGATTAGAATAGTTTCAGAAGGAATGGTACCAGCTCCTCCTTGTACCTCTGGTAGAATTCGGCTATGAATCTTTCTGGTCCTGGACTTTTTTGTTGGTAGGCTATTAATTATTGCCTCAATTTCAGAGCCTGTTATTGGTCTATTCAGGGATTCAACTTCTTCCTGGTTTAGTCTTGGGAGAATGTATGTGTCCAGGAATTTATCCATTTACTCTAGGTTTTCTAGCTTATTTATGTAGAGGTGTTTTTAATATTCTCTGATGGTACTTTGTATTTCTGTGGGGTCAGTGGTGATATCCCCTTTATCATTTTTTATTGCATCTATTTGATTCTTCTCTCTTTTCTTCTTTATTAGTCTTGCTAGCTGCCTATCAATTTTGTTAATCTTTTCAAAAAGTCAGCTTCTGGTTTCATTGACTTTTTGAAGGGTTTTTTGTGTCTCCGTCTCCTTCAGTTCTGCTCTGATCTTAGTTATTTCTTACCTTCTGCTAGCTTTTGAATGTGTTTGCTCTTGCTTCTCTAGTTCTTTTAGTTGTGATATTAGGATGTCAATTTTAGATCTTTCCTGCTTTCTCTTGTGAGAATTTAGTGCTATAAATTTCCCTCTACACACTGCTTTAAATGTGTTCAGAGATTCTGGTATGATGTATCTTTGTTCTCATTGGTTTCAAAGAACATCTTTATTTCTGCCTTCATTTCGTTATGTAACCAGTAGTCATTCAGGAGCAGGGTGTTTAGTTTCCATTTAGTTGAGCAGTTTTGATTGAGTTTCTTAATCCTGAGTTCTTGTTTGATTGCACTGTGGTCTGAGAGACAGTTTGTTATAGTTTCTGTTCTTTTATATTTCCTGAGGAGTGCTTTACTTCCAACTATGTGGTCAATTTTGGAATAAGTGCGATATGGTGTTGAGAAGAATGTATATTCTGTTGGTTTGGGGTGGAGAGTTCTGTAGATGTCTATTAGGTCTGCTTGGTGCAGAGCTGGGTTCAATTCCTGTATATCCTTAACTTTCTGTCTCGTTGATCTGTCTAATGTTGACAGTGGGGTATTAAAGTCTCCCATTATCATTGTGTGGGAGTCTAAGTCTCTTTGTAAGTCTCTAAGGACTTGCTTTATGAATCTGGGTGCTCCTGAATTGGGTGTATATATATTTTGGATAGTTAGCTCTTCCTGTTGAATTGATCCCTTTACTATTGTGTAATGGCCTTCTTTGTCTCTTTTGATCTTTCTTGGTTTAAACTCTGTTTTATCAGCGACTAGGATTGCAACCCCTGCCATTTTTTGTTTTCCATTTGCTTGATAGATCTTCCTCCATCCCTTTATTTTGAGCCTATGTGTGTCTCTGCACGTGAGATGGGTCTTCTGAATACAGCAAACTGGTGGGTCTTGTCACCACCAGGCCTGCCCTATAAGAGCTCCTGACTCTTTATCCAACTTGCCAGTCTGTGTCTTTTAATTGGAACATTTAGCCCATTTACATTTAGGTTAATATTGTTACATGTGAACTTGATCCTGTCATTATGATGTTGGCTGGTTATTTTGCTCATTAGTTGATGCAGTTTCTTCCTAGCATCGATGGTCTTTACATTTTGGCATGTTTTTGCAGTGGCTGGTATGGGTTGTTCATTTCCATGTTTATTGCTTCCTTCAGGAGCTCTTGTAGGGCAGGCCTGGTGGTGACAAAATCTCTCAGCGTTTGCTTGTCTGTAAGGATTTTATTTCTCCCTCACTTATGAAACTTAATTTGGCTGGATATGAAATTCTGGGTTGAAAATTCTTTTCTTTAAGAGTGTTGAATATTGCCCCACCCCTCCCTTCAGGCTTGTAGAGTTTCTGCCGAGAAATCCACTGTTAGTCTAATGGGCTTCCCTTTTTTTTTTTTTTTTTTTTTTTTTTTTTGAGACGGAGTCTCGCTCTGTAGCCCAGGCTGGAGTGCAGTGGCCGGATCTCAGCTCACTGCAAGCTCCGCCTCCCGGGTTCACGCCATTCTCCGGCCTCAGCCTCCCGAGTAGCTGGGACTACAGGCACCCGCCACCTCGCCCGGCTAGTTTTTTGTATTTCTTAGTAGAGACGGGGTTTCACCGTGTTATCCAGGATGGTCTCGATCTCCTGACCTCGTGATCCACCCGTCTCGGCCTCCCAAAGTGCTGGGATTACAGGCTTGAGCCACCGCGCCCGGCCATGGGCTTCCCTTTGTGGGTAACCCGACCTTTCTTTCTGGCTGCCCTTAACATTTTTTTCCTTCATTTCAACTTTGGTGAATCTGACAATTATGTGTCTTGGAGTTGCTCTTCTAGAGGAGTATCTTTGTGGCGTTCTCTGTATTTCCTGAATTTGAATGTCAGCCTGCCTTGCTAGGTTGGGGGAGTTCTCCTGGATGATATCCTGCAGAATGTTTTCCAACTTGGTTCCATTCTCCCCCTCACTTTCAGGTACACAAATCAGACGTAGATTTTTCCTTTTCCCATATTCCCATATTTCTTGGAGGCTTTGTTCATTTCTTTTTACTCTTTTTTCTCTAAACTTCTCTTCTCACTTCATTTTATTCATTTGATCTTCAATCACTGACGCCCTTTCTTCCAGTTGACCGAGTCGGTTACTGAAGCTTGCGCATTTGTCATGTAGTTCTTGTGTCATGGTTTTCAGCTCTCTCAGGTCATTTAAGGACTTCTTTACATTGGTTATTCTAGTTAGCCATTCAGGAAATCTTTTTCCAAGGTTTTTAGCTTCTTTGCTATGGGTTCGAACTTCCTCCTTTAGCTCGGAGAAGTTTGATCGTCTGAAGCCTTCTTCTCTCAACTCGTCAAAGTCATTCTCTGTTCAGCTTTGTTCCATTGCTGGAGAGGAGCTGCATTCCTTTGGAGGGGGAGTGTTGCTCAGATTTTTAGAATTTTCAGTTTTTCTGCACTTCTTTTTCCCCATCTTTGTGGTTTTATCTACCTTTGGTCTTTGATGATGTTGATGTACAGATGGGGTTTTGGTGTGGATGTGCTTTCTGTTTGTTTGTTAGCTTTCTTTCTAATAGTCATGACCCTCAGCTACAGGTCTGTTGGAGTTTGCTCAAGGTCCACTCCAGACCCTGTTTGCCTAGGTGGCAGCAGTGGAGGCTGCAGAAGAGTGAATATTGCTGAACAGCAAATGTTTCTGCCTGATTATTCCTCTGGAAGCTTCGTCTCAGAGGGGTACCCGGTTGTGTGAGATGTGAGGTGTCAATCTTACCCTAGTGGGGGTGTCTCCCAGTTAGGCTACTCCAGGATCAGGGACCCACTTGAGCAGACAGTCTGTCTGTTCTCAGATCTCAAACACCATGCTGGGAGAACCACTACTCTCTTCAAAGCTGTCAGACAGGGACATTTAAATCTGCAGAGATTTCTGCTGCCTTTTGTTTGGCTATGCCCTCTCCCCAGAGGTGGAGTCTACAGAGACAGGCAGGCCTCTTTGAGCTGTGGTGGGCTCCACCCAGTTTGAGCTTCCCCACCACTTTGTTTACCTACTCAAGCCTCAGCAATGGCAAGCGCCCCTCCTCCAGCCTTGCAGCCTCCTTGCAGTTAGATCTTGGACTACTGTGCTAGCAATGAGGGAGGCTCTGTGGGCGTGGGACTCTCCAAGCCAGATGCGGGATATAATCTCCTGGTGTGACATTTGCTGAGACCCTTGATAAAGGACAGTGTTAGCGTGGGAGTAACCCAATTTTCCAGGTGCTGCGTATCACGGTTTCCCTTGGCTAGGAAAGGGAATTCCCTTCCCCCTTGCACTTCCTGAGTGAGGTGATGCCTCGCCCTGCTTTTGTTGCTCTGTGTGCTGCATTCACTGTCCTGCCCCCACTGTCCAACAAGCCCCAGTGAGATGAACCCGGTACCTCAGTTGGAAATGCAGAAATCACCCGTCTTCTGTGTTGCTCACGCTGGGAGCTGGAGGCTGGATCTGTTCCTATTCGGCCATCTTGGAACTGCCTCTCATCGCTCCTTTAATGAACAAAAGGTTTTAGCTTAGATATCTTCCTGTTTGTCAAGTTTTCTGATTTTGACTTTTCAAAATATGCTGTCATATACAAGAAACCCTTGGATATAAAATTCCATGAATATTTCTCTTTTCTTGCAGTCATCACTTCAGTGGATGTCATCAATTAATCTCTGGGTTATAGCATGTTTTCTTGAAAGTGTTCTGAAGTCTATTTTGGGCCTTGAGAATTTCATCAAACTTAAGTGAATATTTCTACAAATTGAACGCATAGTCCCTTTTGATGCTTTATTATTTGCATATATTGCTTCCACAAGACCATTTCATGCAAAGACTTGTCATGTCCCCACAGCCAGATCATTGCAACATGATATAGAATCAATTGGTCAAAAATGGGAAGGTTATCTCTGGAATGTCTATTTGACTCCATTGATCTCTCCATTTTAATTAAGACACAATATGCTGTGTTAATTACATAACATCGCTGCACATTCTCAAATCAGAAAGTGTAGTTCCAACTTCTTGTCGTTCAATCGCGGAAAGAATGATCTTATCTCCCAGATGCACATGCTTGGAAGTACTTCTCAACACACACACACACTCTCACATCCAGACACAAAGATACAAATACACACACAGACACAAACTGTTTAATACGTACACAATTGTTAACTGGCATTGTTTTACATGAAATAAGGCAAATGTGTAGCCACTGTCCTAACTCAGTTCCACTCCTATCATATTTGCCCATAACACTGATTAGTAAATCTGATTCAACTGTTCTATAATCACAATTTAAGCTGTGTCCATTAAATTCCCTGAGGAATGCAAAAGGATACAACCAAAGACACAAAACTTAATTGACTGCTGATATTTCATTGTTAAATTGGGTAATTGATGGGTAAACGTAGTGGAACCGGTGGGTGGGCATTAGTTATATAAGGGGTGAAGCAGCAAGATACTTCATTATTAAAAGGTGTTTGAAAGAAATTGAAACACAGGAGTGTGTGTATTCAGCTGAAATAATATTAGAAAACCCGGAAATAAATCTCACTTAGGGTGTTAAAAAATTGCATTAGGGGAGATTCTGGGTCCATCGTCCAACTATGCAAACTGGATCTTGGAAGCAGGATCCCTTTCCTGCAATGAGACTTGTTTATTGGTGGTGGTGTTTCAGTGGAAACGATTTTAGAGAATGGCCCCTTCCTTTTGTGTATCTGCTGATTAGATTTCATGGCTGATTAGATTTCATGGGAAATCTGGGGTTTTAAACTCTATTTAAATGTTAACATAATTCATTCAAATGACAAAAAATCAACAGGTTCTTTGATGTGGAATCATCACAGATCCCTTTCTTCTTAGGTACAGTTATTAAAGTTGACCTACCAGAGTGAAACAATTATGGAGAATGGCCCCTTCCTTTAGTGTATTTGCTGATTAGATTTAATGGTACATTTATCATTAGGTATAGTGATCAAAGTTGACCTACCCAAGAGTAGAGATGTCCAGGGCAGAACTCAGGACTCTGTAGAATCACAGAATCTTGGATGCAACACTGTTCAAGCACATAAATATGCTCATTCAGAGTGTTTCGGTGTGACATGTGTGTGAATTGCAGTGTAATGAGCATGACACGCAGACAGGTTATCAAGTGGACTCACCTCAAAATCAGTTATGGGCATTACAGAACACTGATGGCAAGTTCCCGGATCCAGAGGAAAGAAACTCCAGCATCCTGTGTAAAGCCACGGCATCTGGATTTCTCATGCTTCCGGGGATCATGCTCCTGAAAATAGTGACTCCTTCCTCCTTGTGGAGCATCTTTCTCAGCAGCGCTCATTTCTTCTTCCAGGACTCTGTCCAACAGAAAGGGGAAGCCTTCTGATAGAGCACACCTGACCCATGAAAAGAAAAGGGAAAGAAAGGAGGCCAAAGGTCACACTCTCCCCATTCCACCATCCTCCCTAAAATCATCCTGATTTCATGGGCCCTGAGACCGGGGATGCTTCTGTACACCTCGAGGCCTTGCCACCTGGCCTAAATTCTATTCTCTTTCTCATTATCTGAAAATTTTTAAGAAAATCCCTAGAGCCAGGATCTTTATTCCTAGTAAGCCAAAAGTCCGAAAGAAACACCCAAATTCTGTCCCTCTTAGTTTGGGAAACAAGTCTACCTTCATCAGCATGACATTTTCCACCAAATGTGGTAACTGCAAGTCCACCACACAATGCTTAACTGGAATTGGAAGCAACATCTCAGACGATGAAAAATACATGCAACAATCCCTAAGACAAATGGTTTATTTTTCCCTTTCTTACTAAAACAACCGCCAGTTTTAACAATGGTATGCAAATCTCTTTTAGACGCCCTGCTTTTAAATCTCTATGTTTCCTCCTGAGACATGGACTCACTCCCATCACCCAGGCATTTACAGTGTTTAATTCTGGTTATATGCTATTCTCAAATTTACAACTATTTATTTCATCTCTCTCAAATGTTGATCCATTATCACATACATATTAAAATATTATCTCCCATGCTGTGTGATATGTTGTTTTTATATTCATCCTTTCTTAAATGAACCAAAGGTTTTAGTTGGATTAAATTGTGATTAGTCAAGTTTTCTGATTTCATGATTTCTTAAATTGCGGTCGTATGACCTCAATCACTGGAAATAGAATGTCATGAGTATTTCTCTTTACTTGCAATCATAAATACGGGGAATGTCATCAATTGGTATGTCGGTGATTGCATGATTTCCTGAAAGTCTTTCACAGTCTAATTTGGGCACTGAGTATTTCGTCTAAGTTCAGTGCATGTTTCCAACACTTGATGCTTTATGATTTCGGTATATAGCTTCCACAAGAGCATTTCCTGCAAAGACATGTCTTGGTCCCCACTGGTAAGTCATTTCACTCGAACACAGAATCAATAGGCTGAACATGGAAAGGTTATCGCTAGAATACTTATTAGACTGCACGGATTTCTTCTTTGATATTAAGGAAACAAATACACTATGTTATTAACTGTACTTCATTGATGATTCTCAAGTCAGAAAGTACAGGTCTGACTTCCTGTCCTTCAATGCCTGAAAGGATGATCGTAACTGCCAAAAGCACATAGTTAGAAGCACATCGCAGCTCAAACACACACACACCCAGACATATAAACAAAAACAAAGAAACACTCACATGGGCATGATTCCGCATGCCCACAAGTTCACGCAAGCAAACACATACACACAAACACACACATTGTTTTGTAAGGACAGAATTATTCCCTACCACTGTTTTAAGTAAACTAACGCATTCCCCAGGAGTTTTAAGTGAACTCCCTGGGGAATACAAGGGGACATACCCTATGACTCATTCTTTAACTGAGTGCTGATATTGGATTGGTGGACCGCGTACCTGATGGGTGGGTGGGGTGTTCGCGGTAGGCGGGGGTGAGTTATATAAGGGCTGATGCAGCCAGGTGGCGCGTCATTTGAAGACTCTCTCGGAAGAGATAGCGTCTTTCTGCAACGTGTGGTCCCAGCAGAAAAAGCTTGTGATCCTTGCTCCTGGCGACATGGAGGCCGATTCACTCCACTTGGGAGGTGAGTGGCAGTTCAACCACTTTTCAAAACTCATATCTTCTCGGCCAGATGCAGCTTTTGCTGAAATTCAGCGGACTTCTCTACCTGAGAAGTCACCACTGTCATCTGAGACCCAAGTCAACCTCTGTGATGATTTGGCTCCTGTGGCAAGACAGCCTGCCCCCAGAAAGAAGCTTCCTCTCAGTAGCAGGAGACCTGCTGCGGTGGGGGCTGGGCTCCAGAATATGGGAAATACTTGCTACTTGAATGCTTCCCTGCAGTGCCTGACATACACACTGCCCCTTGCCAACTACATGCTGTCCCAGGAGCACTCTCAACTTTGTCAGCGTCACAAGTGCTGCATGCTGTGTACGATGGAAGCTCACATTACATGGGCCCTCCACTGTCCTGGCCACGTCATCCAGCCCTCACAGGCATTGGCTGCTGGCTTCCATCGAGGCAAGCAGGAAGATGCCCATGAGTTTCTGATGTTCATTGTGGATGCCATGAAAAAGGCATGCCTTCCCGGGCACAAGCAGGTAGATCATGACTCTGAGGACACCACCCTCATCCACCAGATATTTGGAGGCTGCTGGAGATCTCAAATCAAGTGTCTCCACTGCCAGGGCGTTTCGGACACCTTTGACCCTTACCTGGACATCGCCCTGGATATCCAGGCAGCTCAGAGTGTGAAGCAAGCTTTGGAACAGGTGGTGAAGCCCGAAGAACTCAATGGAGAGAATGCCTATCATTGTGGTCTTTGTCTCCAGAAGGCGCCTGCCTCAAAGACGTTCACTCTACACACTTCTGCCAAGGTCCTCATCCTTGTATTGAAGAGATTCTCCGATGTCAAAGGCAACAAACTTGCCAAGAATGTGCAATACCCTGAGTGCCTTGACATGCAGCCATACATGTCTCAGCAGAACACAGGACCTCTAGTCTATGTCCTCTATGCTGTGCTGGTCCACGCTGGGTGGAGTTGTCACAACGGACATTACCTCTCTTATGTCAAAGCTCCAGGAGGCCAGTGGTATAAAATGGATGACGCCGAGGTCACTGCCTGTAGCATCGCTTCTGTCCTGAGTCAACAGGCCTATGTCCTCTTTTACATCCAGAAGAGTGAACTGGAAAGATGCAGTGAGAGTGTGTCAATAGGCAGGGAACCAGGAGCCCTTGGCGCTGAACACAAAGACAGGCGAGCAACGCAAGGAGAGCTCCAGAGAGAACCCTGCCTCCAGGTACCCGACTTAGAGGAGCACTTGGTGGAAAGAGCCACTCAGGAAAGCACCTTAGACCACTGGAAGTTCCTCCAAGAGCAAAACAAAACCAAGCCTGACTTCAACGTCAGAAAAGTTGAATGTACCCTGCCTCCCAAAGTGCTTGTGATTCATCCATCAAAATACAAGAGTGGGATGAACAACCGTCATCCTGAACAGCAAAGCTCCCTGCTGAACCTCTCTTCAAGGAACCTGACACCTCAGGAGTCCATGAACACTGACACACTCACTTCTCTGCAAGGGAGGACCAGGAGATCCAAAGGGAGGAACAAACACAGCAAGAGGGCTCTGTTTGTGTGCCAGTGATCTCAGGAAAAGTCTCCACCCAAACGCAGGAGTGCATGCGCACACACACTGACACACACACACATACACGTACACACACACACCCCCACGAGGGGGTTCACGCACGCACACACACACACCATCACATCACATACACAGTCAATCCGACATAAAGTAATGAGGAGCCCAGGTTTCTGTCTACACGAGAGGGACAACTGGATAGTGATGGCTGCGTTTCAGGATGAGCCCAGACATGGGAAACATCGAGTTTTGCAGTCGTGAGTCTTCTGAACCTGTGGAGGCAGTGTCTGTGTGTTTGTGTTCATGGTAGATGACATTCAGTGTGAATTTCTGAATATGACATATTGCGGTGTAGGATTGCGCGTGAGGTTATTGCAGGGGACGGGGTTGAATATTTTCTCTTGGGTGTGTTTCATTCGTCAGTTGTTGGTGAGCACCAGAAGTTGAAATTTTGTGAACGTGGGACTTCTGTGGTTCCTTCTCCCTACCTTGAGTAGTGGAAACTGGGACGCATTTGAAGAGAGGAAGGGTGTTCTTCTTTTGAACCTGCCTTGCAGTTTTTACATTGCTTGTTGAATGGCCCTCAGGCGCCCTAGGACTTGTGCCCTTGGTGGAACCCACAGAATGCTGGAGACAGACAGACAGACACACTTGCCTATTGAATGCTGTCCATTTCCAATGAATTGAAGCAGAAAATCATCCCACTGGTATGTGAGTCATTTGGAAGTAAGTCGTATTGATAATAAAGGAAATCAAACACAGGAGCGTGTGTGTATTCAACTAAAATAAAATCAGCAAGTGCTGAAATAAATCTCATTTGGTGTGTATCAAAATGGCATTTGGGAGATTCCGGGTCAATCGTCCAGCTGCGAAAGGTGCATCTCTGAAGCACAGTCCCTGAGCTGCAATGAGACTTGTTCATCCGAGGTGGTGTTGCAGTGGAAATGATTGTGGGAAATGGCCCCTTCCTTTTGTGTATTCGCTGATTGGATTTCAGGCTCCGTTTCTCGTTCGGTACAGTGATCCAAGTTGACCAACCCGAGAGTAAAGATGTCGAGGGCATAACTCAGGGCTCCGTACAACCACAGAATCTTGGGTGCAACCCTGCTCAAGCACACAAATGTGCGTATTAACAGTGTCTCTGTGTGACGTGTGTGCAAAGTACAGTGTGATGAGCATGACTGGCAGACAGTATGTTGCCATCGTATGTCCCCAACCACCGGAAATAGAATGTCATGAGTATTTGTCTCTTCTTGCAATCATAAATTCGGGGAATGTCATCAATCAGCCGGTCGGTGATTGCATGATTACCTGAAAGTCTTTCACCGTCTAAACTGTGCATTGAGTATTTCGTCTAACTTCAGTGCATGTTTCCAACACTCGATGCTTTATGATTTGAGTATCTAGCTCCCACCAGAGCGCTTCCTGCAAAGACTTATCTTGTTCCCCACTGGCAAGTCATTTCACTCGGATATAGAATCAAGAGCCTGAACATGGAAAAAATCAAGAGGCTGGAATGTCTATTGGATTCCCCGGATCCCTACACACACACACGCTCACAGGTGTACAGTCATTTCTACATAACATAATGTGGTCCTCAGGTTTTTGTCTATGTAAAAGGGACAACTGGTTAGTGATGGCCACATTTCAAGATGATCCCATATCTAATATGTTGTTGTGGAGTTGTGAGTATTCTGATCATGTGAAGGGACTGTCTCTGTGCATGTGTTTTCACAGTAGATGACATCCTGTGTGAATATCTGTAGACTACATTTTGAGGTGTAGGTTTTCCCCTCAGGTTACTGGATGAATTTGAATTTATTGTTCTGTCTTGGTTTGTTTTGATTAGTCAATTGGTAGGCGAGAGTAGGTGAAATTTTGCTAAAGTGGGATATAGGTGAATCATTCTCGTGAATGTGAATAATTGAGACTGGGATGCATTTGTAACATTGGAAGGGTGTTCTTACTTTTTATTCCAACTTTTTTTGCATTTGTTTCCAACTGATCTCAGGTGCCCTGGGTAGAACCTAGGTAATTCTTGGAACAGACAAACAGATGCTGCTAATTTTATGGTATGAGTTTAAGTTTAATTTAAAGGGAAAATTTTCTCACCAGTATGTAATTCATTTTCAAATAAGTTATACTTATCATCAATGGAATAATACACAACACACTGAAGTGTGTGAGTATGAAACTACAGTCAAATTAGAAAGTTCTTAAATAAACTGCATTTCATGAGTAAGGGATGGAATTTTCAGAAATTCGAGATCAACCATCTAGCTGTGAAATCTGTGTCTTTGAAGCAGTATCCCTGTCCTGAGAGTTGTTTTTCTCTGGTGGTATTTCAGTGGAAACTACTTTGGGGAATAGCCCCTTCACTTTTTATATTTGCTTGTTACTTTTCATTGTAAATCTGTGTTTTTAAACTGTATTTAAATGTTAATAGAATCCATCCCAATAAAACATAACCAACAGATCTTCTCATTTCTAATCATCACAGATCAATCTCTTGTTAGTTATGGTGATCAGTTTACTTACCTGAGAGTAAATGACACCTGGGCAGAACACAGGGCTCCATAGAAGTACAGAATCTTGGGTCCAACCCTGTCCAAGCATCAAAATGTGTATATTAACAATGTGTCTGTGTGAATTGTGTGTCAAGTAAATGGAGTTTAGTAAAACTTCCAGTAGATTATTAATTTGGCTCACTTAGTAATCAGCGAATGAGCTTTAAAGAGTATCAATGACCAGTGCCTACCCCTTAGAGATAAGAACTTCCAATGTCTTGTGTGAAACCATGGCATCTGGATTGCTCATGATTCTGAAGATAATTCTGTCCCCCATGGTTTCAGAATCACTGCAGGAGGTGGAAACAGATAACACATCAGTCCCTTGCTCTCTCTGCTCTCTTCACTCAGGAAAAGTCTCACTGGGACCAAGGAAAATCCTATGGTTTCCTAGGGAGAAGGATTTTTCTCAGGAGAGAAAATGGTGACTCCTTCCTCCCTGTTGAGCCTCTTCCTCAGGATTGCCCCTTTGTCTCTCCAGGACTCTGTTCATCAGACCTGAGATGCCCCCTGGTTGAGCACATCTGGCCTATGAACAAATAAGGGGAAGGAATGGTTCCAAAGACTGTACTATGCTCACTCCACCATCCCCTCTGAAACTATCCTGACTTCATGAGCCTTGGGTCAGGAGCTGTTTCTTTATATCTCTAGGCTTTGCCTCACAGCCTAAATCCTGCCCCATTTCCTACATCTTGTAAATTTTGACAAAACCTGTAGAGTCTAGATCTTTATTCCTGACAGGGCAAAGGGAGACACACCAGAATTCTGTCCCTCTGAGACTGCAGGACATCTCAGCTTCCATCAACATGAAATTTTGCATCAAATATAGTTACTGCAGGTCCACCTCACAATGAGTAATGGAAGTTGAGACAACATCTCAGACCCTGTACAGTTTTTGACCAAGCTCATTTAGTTTGGCAATGCTTTTACTCTATAAATCGGTTGTGAAAACACTTAGGATTCATGTTATTTAGTCTTTTAATCAGTCTGTTATTTTCAATGTATTTACTACACATTAGCTTAATATTTCTGATAAACTTTGTTGCAAAATTCTCAATATAATAGTGGCAAACCAAATCCAGCAATACATCAAAAAGCTTATTCACCAAGATCAAATCGGCCTCATCCCTTGGGTGCAAGGCTGGTTCAACATATGCAAATCAATAAATGTAATTCACCTCATAAACAGAACTAAAGACAAAAACCCCATGATTATTTCAGTTGACTCAGAAAAGGTCTTTGATAAAATTCAACGTTCCTTTATGCTAAAAACTCTCATGAAACTAGGTATTGATGGAGCATGCCTCAAAATAATAAGCGCCATTTATGACAAACCCACAGTCATTATCATATTGAACAGGCAAAAGCTGGAAGTATTCCATTTGAAATTTGGCACAAGGCAAGGATGCCCTCTCACCACTCCTATTCAATATAGTGTTGGAAGTTCTGGCCAAGGCAATCAGGCAAGAGAAAGAATAAAGCATATTCAAACAGGAAGAGAGGAAGTTGGACTTTCTTTTCTTGCAGATGGCATGATCCTATATCTACAAAATCTCATCACCTCAGCCCAAAAGATTCTTAAGCTACAAGCAACTTCAGCAAAGTCTCAAGATACAAAATCAGTATGCAAATATCTCAAGCATTCTTATACACCAACAATAGACAAGAAGAGAGCCAAATCACAAATGAATTCACATTTACAATTGCTACAAAGAGTATAAAATACCTACCTAGGAATACAGCTAACAAGGCAAGTGAAGGACCTCTTCAAGGAGAACTACAAACCACCACTCAAGGAAATAAGAGAGGACACAAACAGATGGAAAAACATTCCATGCTCATGGGTAAGAAGAATCAATATCATGAAAATGGCCATACTTCCCAAAGTAATTCATAGATTCAGTGCTATTCCCATAAACTACCATGGACATTCTTTACAAAATTAGAAAAAACTACTTCAGAATTCATATGAAATGAAAAAAGAGCCCATATACCCAGGACAATCCTAAGTAAAAATAACAAAGCTGGAGGCATCCTGCTACCTGACTTCAAACCATATTACAAGGCTACAGTAACCCAAACAGCATGGTAGTGGTACAAAACAGACACATAGACCAATGGAATGGAAGAGAGATATCAGAAATAAGCCTGCACATCTACAACCATTTTATTTTGGATGAAAACAAACAATGGGGAAAGGATTCCCTATTTAATAATAAATGGTGCTGGAAAAACTATCTAGACATATGCAGAAAACTAAAACTGGACCCTTCCTTATACCTTATACAAAAATGAACTGAAAATGGATTAAAGATTTAAATGTAAAACCCAAAACTATAAAAATCCAACCCCATATAAAAGTGGGCAAAAACTGGGTGCAGTAGCTCATGCCTGTAATCCCAGAAGTTTGGGAAGGTGAGGTGGGCAGATAACTTCAGGCCAGGAGTTCAAGATCAGCCTGGCCAACCTGGTGAAACTCAGTCTCTACTCAAAATACAATAAATTAGCCAGATGTGCTGGCAGGTGCCTGTATTCCCAACTACTCAGGAGGCTGAGACAGAAGAACCACCTGAATCTGGGAGGTAGAGGTTGCAGTGACCCGAGATTGTGCCACTGAACTCCACCCTGGGTGACACAGCAAGACTCTGTCTTAAAAAGCAAAAATAAAAATATTTTAAAAAGTGGGCAAAGGATATGAACAGACACTTATGCAGCCAACAAACATATGAAAAAAAAAGCCCAACGTTACTGATCATTAGAGAAATACAAATCAAAACCACAGTGAGATGCCATCTCATGCCAGTCAGAATGGCGATTATTAAAAAGTCAAGAAACAACAGATGCTGGTGAGACTGTGGGGAAACAGGAACACTTTTACACTGTTGGAGCGAATATAAATTCAAACGCTGTGGAAGACAGTGTGGTGATTTTTCAAAGACCTAGAATCAGAAATACCATTTGACCCAGCAATGCCATTACTGGGTATATACCCAAAGGAATATAAATTCTTGTATTATAAAGATACTTGCATGCATATGTTCATTGCCACACTATTCACAATAGCAAAGACATGGAATCAACCCAAATGCCCATCAGTGACAGACTGGATACAGAAAATGTGATACATATACACCATGGAATACTATGCAGCCATAAAAAGGAGTGAGATCATGTCCTTTGCAAGGACATGGATGAAGCTGGGAGCCATTATTCTCAGCAAACTAATGCAGGAACAGAAAACCAAATACACATGTTCTCACTTATAAGTGGCAGATGAACAATGAGAAAACATAGACACAGGGAGGGTAACAACATACACTGGAGCCTGTCTGGGGGTGAGTGAGGAGGGAGTGCGTCAGAATAAATAGCTAATCCATGTGGGGCTGAATACCTAGGTTACGGGTTGATAGGTACAGCGAACCACCATGGCACACACTTACCTATGTAACAAACCTGCACGTCCTGCACATGTATCCTGGAACTTAAAATGAAATAAAATAAAATTTTTAAAAACTTTATTTTTTCTAAGTCGTGTTTGCAATTTTCAATGTGAACTTTCTAGTAGACATTTATCGTATATAGAATTATATAGTTGATTTTTGAACAACTATGGGTCTGCCATTCTTTAAAATGCAAATTCTTTATGAGTGTGTGTATATGTACACATATGTGTGTATATATATTTGTGTGTGTATATATATGTGTACGTGCAGATAGATAGATAGAGAGATAGATAGATAGATAGATAGATAGATAGATAGATAGATAGACAGATAATGCTCCTGGTCTTCTGTTTGAGTAGGCTGAGAAGGAGGAGGGGGAGGAGTGATTGTTCTTGCAGTCTCAGAGGTAGCTAGGTGGAAGAGAATCTGTACAAATGAACACATGAAGTTCTCATTTGTAAGTGTGATTTAAATAATTGTACACCTGGACATAGAAGTGGAATGATAGACACTAGAGATCTGGAAGGGTGAGAGGGTGGGAGGGGCAAATAATAAACAATGGTTCAGATATCTGGATTCCTTGATCCCAAATGGTGTACAATTATTTCTCTTTAATTTGTGTCCATTTACCAGCAAGTTTGAGAGGAGTGAGCCAAGCTCAGAAAGGCATTCAGCTCTAAAATCAGATGTGCATGGCAATGGGCAGAAGTACCCTCTCCCTTTCTCAGAACAAATCCAAGCTTCCTTTATACCCCTTACGTACAGGAAAGTTATGTTCCAAAATGTATTTCTGCTGGAGGCAAAACATTTTATATTTTATGAAAAAAAAAACTTGTAACTTGGTAGAACTTAGAAATTAATATTGGAAAAACAGTAGGGCACTCTCTTTGAGACTTAATCTTTGAGACACTTCAGCAGCATATACAGCTTGTAATTCATCCTGAGAAAATCCAGATAGTATAAACTTGAGAATGTTCATGAGGAACGGAAAAGTACACATTTACTCACATATTTTACATTAAAGTTTATCAAGGGTAGAAATTCAAAAATCTGTTTTACTATGAATGTTCATATGAAAGTACAGACATTCACCTAAATTTTCCTGAAATTATTTAAAAATTAATTTGTCATTGGTAACAGAAACTTCCAAACATCTCCATTTTACAAGTTTCATTATCCATATTTTCTCTAAAATATTCAGAAGTAGAAAAAAATATATAGATTAAAATAGCTCCTATTTTTCAAATTTAAAATAATTGTTCAGTAACTGGGAAGAAAGGTTTACACAAATTGGAAATTCTGTATGTACATAGAAATTAATAAGATGAGAAAATTATGGCAAATAATAGGGGGCTTCAATAAGTTCATGCAAAATAACAATTATGAAAAAACTATGCATGAACTTTTAGCTTTTGCTTCAAAACACACATATGCTAGTTTATTTTAACTTTTTTTTTTATTTTTGAGACAGGGTTTCACTCCTCTCACCAAGGTTGCAGTGCAGTGGAGCAATCTTGGCTCAAAGTAACCTCTGCTTCCCAAGTTGAAGCGATTCTCCTGCCTCAGCCTTCCAAGTAGTTGGGACCTTGTCTGGTTAATTTTTGTATTTTTTGTAGAGGCTAATTTTTGTATTTTCTGTCGAGGCAGGGTTTTGCCATGTTGGCCAACCTCCCAAAGTGCAGGGATTACAGGCGTGAGCCACCATGCCCGGACCTGTTTTAACATATATGAACAGGATTTAAAACATCAGTCTGAAAAGAGCCACATGAATTCTGCCGAACTTGAATCCTGCCAAACCTGAAATAAGAACAAACATCAAATTTATGGTGAAGCTGGGGTACAAAAAACGGTGAAATAAATTATTCTTTATGAAAAGTCTATGGGAAAAATGACCTGAAGGATCAGTCGTTTACAAACGGATACCTGATTCTAAGAAGAGGTAAGACAATGTTGAAGATGAAGCCCACAGAGGAGGGGCACCCATTCCAATTTTTGAGAGAAAAAAAATTGTTTCTATGCCCTAATTGAGGAGAACTGACAATTAACGGGAGATATTATAGCCAACACCACAGACATCTCAATTGGTTCAGCTTACAGAACACTGACTATAACGTGAAAGTTGAGAAACTTTACATTTGATGAGTCCCGAATACCCTTGTGCCTAGATCAGCTATGGACAAAAGCAGAGCTATTAGTGACTATTTTGAACAAGCAGAATCAAGATCCTGAAGCATTATTTTGAAGAATTATAACAGGGAGTGAAATTGACTTTATCAATAGGATCCTGAAGGCAAAGCACAATTAAAACAATGGCTACCAAGAGGTAGAAGTGCTCCAGTCAAAGCAAAAGCAAACTTCTCAAAAGCAAAAGCCATAGAGGTTTTGGGGATGCTCAAGGCATTTTGCTTGCTGACGTTCTGTAGGATCAAAGCACCATAATATTTGCTTAGTAGGAGAGTTCTTAGAGAAAATTAGCAAATACTTTTGCAGAAAAGTGCCCTGTAAAGCTTCACTAGAGAGTCCCTCTGCACCACAACAACACTTCTGTTCCTTCCTCTCGACAAACACCAGTAATTTTCAAAGAGTTTTCATGGGAAATTATTAGGCATCAACATTACAGTCCTGATTTGGTTTCTTCTGACCTTATTTTTCCTAATCTTGAAATAACTGTAAAGGGCACCCATTTTTCTTTAGTTAATAGTAGAAGACTGCATTGACATGGTTAAATTCCCATGACCCTCAGTTCTTTAGCAATGGACTGAATGGTTGGGATCATCCCTTAATGCAGTGTCTTGACCTTAGTAGAGATTATATTGAGAAATAAAGTTGATATTTATATTTTTATTTTTAATTCCATTTTCACTGACATTTTTAAATCCCTTCACAATTCACGTTTGTCTCAAAGGTATTTAAATTTAGAAATCATATCAAGTGAGGTTGGTGCCACAATGGCCGAATAGGAATAGCTCCGGCCACCAGCTGCCAGCGCGAACAACACAGAAGATGGGTGATTTCTGCATTTCCAATTGAGGTACCGGGTTCATCTCACTGGGGCATGTTGGACAGTTGGTGCAGGACAGTGGGCACAGCCCAACGAGTGAGAGCCGAAGCAGGGCAAGGCATCACGTCACCTAAGAAGTGCAAGGGGGAAGGGAATTCCTTTTCCTAGTGAAGGGAAACTGTGACACAGAACACTGGAAAATTGGGTCACTCCCACCCAATACTGTGCTTTACCAAGGGTCTTAGCAAACAACACACCAGGAGATTATATCCCATGCCTGGATCGGAGGGTCCCAAGCCCACAGAGCCTCTGTCATTGCTAGCACAGCAGTCTGAGATCGAACTGCAAGGTGGCAGTGAGGCTGGGGGAGGGGTGCCCACCATTGCTGAGGCTTAAGTAGGTAAACAAAGCAGCCAGGAAGCTCGAACTGGGTGGAGCCCACTGCAGCTCAAGGAGGCCTGCCTGTCTCTGTAGACTCCACCTCTGGGGACAGGGCATAGCTAAACAAAAAGCAGCAGAAACCTCTGCAGATGTAAATGTCCCTGTCTGACAGCTTCGAAGAGAGTAGTGATTCTCCCAGCATGGAGGTTGGGATCTGAGAACTGACAGACTACCTGCTCAAGTGGGTCCCTGACCCCCGAGTAGCCTAACTGGAGAGCCTAACTGGGAGTAGCCTACCTGGAGTGGACCTCAAGCAAACTCCAACAGACCTGAAGCTGAGGGTCCTGACTGTTAGAAGGAAAACTAACAAACAGAAAGGACATCCACACCACAACCTCATCCATACATCAACATCACCAAAGACCAAAGGTAGATAAAACCACAAAGAGGGGGAAAAAGCAGTGCAGAAAAGCTCAAAATTCAAAAAATCAGAGCACTTCTCCCCATCCAAAGGAACGCAGCTCCTCACCAGAAACAGAACAAAGCTGAATGGAGAATGACTTTGACAAGTTGAGAGAGGAAGGCTTCAGTTGATCAAACTTCTCAGAACTAAAGGAGGAATTATGAACCCAGCACGAAGAAACTAAAAACCTTCAAAAAAGATTTGACAAAAGGGTAACTAGAATAACCAATGCAGAGAAGTCCATAAACGACGTGATAGAGATGAAAACCATGACACAGGAACTACATGACAAATGCACAAGCTTCAGCAACCGACTTGATCAACTGGAAGAAAGTGTATCAGAGATTGAAGATCAAATGAATCAAATGAAGCAAGAAGAGAAATTTAAAGAAGAAAGAGTAAAAAGAAATGAACAAAGCCTCCAAGAAATATGGGATTATGTGAAAAGACCAAATCTACATCTGATTGGTGTACCTGAAAGTGATGGGGAGAATGGAACCAGGTTGGAAAATACTCTGCAGGATATCATCCAGGAGAACTTCCCTAACCCAGCAAGGCAGGCCAACATTCAAATTCGGGAAATACAGAGGATGCCACAAAGATACTCCTCAAGAAGAGCAACTCCAAAACACATAATTGTCAGATTCACCAAAGTTGAAAAGAAGGAAAAAATGTTAAGGGCAGGCAGAGAGAAAGGTTACATTACCCACAAAGGGAAGCCCATCAGACTAACAGCAGATATCTTGGCAGAAACTCTACAAGCCAGAAGAGAGTGGGGGCTGATTGTCAACATTCTTAAAGAATTTTCAAACCAGAATTTCATATCCAGTCAACTAAGTTTCATAAGTGAAGGAGAAATAAAATCCTTTACAGACAAGCAAATGCTGAGAGATTCTGACACCACCAGGCCTGCCCTACAAGGGTTCCTGAAGGAAGTACTAAACATGGAAAGGAACAAACAGTACTAGCCATTGCAAAAAGATGCCAACATGTAAAGACCATCGATGCTAGGAAGAAACTGCATCAACTAATGAGCAAAATAACCAACTAACATCATAATGACAGGATCAAGTTCACACATAACAATATTAACTTTAAATTTAAAAAAGCTGGATGGAGAATGACTTTGACAAGTTGAGAGAGGAAGGCTTCAGTTGATCAAACTTCTCAGAACTAAAGGAGGAACTATGAACCCAGCACAAAGAAACTAAAACCTTGAAAAAAGATTTATAAATGGGTTAAATGCTCCAATTAAAAGACACAGACTGGCAAGTTGTATAAAGAGTCAAGACCCATCAGTTTGCTGTATTCAGGAGACCCATCTCACGTGCAGAGACACACATAGGCTCAAAATAAAGGGATGGAAGAAGATCTAACAAGCAAATGGAAAACAAAAAAAATGGCAGGGGTTACAATCCTAGTCTCTGATAATACAGACATTAAACCAAAAAGATCAAAAGAGACAAAGAAGGTCATTACATAATGATAAAAGGATCAATTCAACAAGAAGAGTTAACTATCCTAAATATATATGCACCCAATACACGAGCATCCAGATTCATAAAACAAGGCCTTAGAGACTTACAAAGAGAGTTGGACTCCCACACAATAATAGTGGGAGAATTTAACACCCCACTGTCAACATTGGACAGATCAACGAGACAGAAAGTTAATAAGGATATCCAGGAATTGAACTCAACTCTGCACCAAGCGGACCTAATAGACTTCTACAGAACTCTCCACCCCAAATCAACAGAATACACATTCTTCTCAGCACCACATTGTACTTATTCCAAAATTGACCACATAGTTCGAAGTAAAGCACCATTCAGCAAGTGTAAAAGAACAAAAATTATAACAAACTGTCTCTCAGACCACAGTGCAATCAAACAAGAATTCAGGATTAAGAAACTCAATCAAAACCACTCAACTACATGGAAACTGAACAACTTGCTCTTGAATGACTACTGGGTACATAACGAAATAAAGGCAGAAATAAAGATGTTCTCTGAAACCAATGAGAACAAAGATACAACATACCAGAACCTCTGGGACACATTTAAAGCAGTGTGTAGAGGGAAATTTATAGCACTAAATTCTCACAAGAGAAAGCAGGAAAAATCTAAAATTGACACCCTAATATCACAACTAAAAGAACTAGAGAAGCAAGAGCAAACACATTCAAAAGCTAGCAGAAGGCAAGAAATAACTAATATCAGAGCAGAACTGAAGGAGACAGAGACACAAAAAAACCCTTCAAAAAATCAATGAA
Organism: Macaca nemestrina; assembly: GCF_043159975.1. NCBI lineage: Eukaryota > Metazoa > Chordata > Mammalia > Primates > Cercopithecidae > Macaca > Macaca nemestrina. The sequence goes on from NW_027257583.1 coordinate 130,195, forward strand.
TCCAGAAGCTAGTTTTTTGAAAAGATCAACAAAATTGATAGGCAGCTAGCAAGACTAATAAAGAAGAAAAGAGAGAAGAATCAAATAGATGCAATAAAAAATGATCAAGGGGATATCACCACTGACCCCACAGAAACACAAACTACCATCAGAGAATACTATAAAAACCTCTACGCAAATAAACTAGAAAACTTAGAAGAAATGGATACATTCCTGGACACATACACTCTGCCAAGACTAAACCAGGAAGAAGTTGAATCCCTGAAGAGACCAATAGCAGGCTCTGAAATTGAGGTAATAATTAATAGCCTACTAACCAAAAAAAGTCCAGGACCAGAAAGATTCATAGCTGAAACCTACCAGAGGTACAAAGAGGAGCTGGTACCATTCCTTCTGAAACTATTCCGATCAATAGAAAAAGAGGGAATCCTCTCTAACTCATTTTATGAGGCCAGTATCATCCTGATACCAAAGCCTGGCAGAGACACACCAAAGCAAGAGAATTTTAGACCAATATGCCTGATGAACATTGACACAAAAATCCTCAATAAAATACTGGCTAACCGAATCCAGCAGCACATCAAAAAGCTTATCCACCATGATCAAGTGGGCTTTATCCCTGGGATGCAAGGCTGGTACAACATACTCGAATCAATAAACGTAATCCAACATATAAACAGAACCAAAGACAAAAACCACATGATTATCTCAATAGATGCAGAAAAGGCCTTTGACAAAATTCAACAACACTTCATGCTAAAAACTCTCAATAAATTCAGTATTGATGGAACGTATCTCAAAATAATAAGAGCTATTCATGACAAACCCACAGCCAGTATCATACTGAATGGGCAAAAACTGGAAGCATTCCCCTTAAAAACTGGCCCAAGACAGGGATGCCCTCTCTCACCACTCCTATTCAACATAGTGTTGGAAGTTCTGGCCATGGCAATCAGGCAAGAGAAAGAAATAAAGGGTATTTGATTAGGAAAAGAAGAAGTCAAACTGTCCCTGTTTGCAGATAACATGCTTCTCTATTTAGAAAACCTCATCATCTCAGCCCAAAATCTCCTCAAACTGATAAGCAACTTTAGCAAAGTCTCAGGATACAAAATTAATGTACAAAAATCACAAGCATTCTTATACACCAATAACAGACAAACAGAGAGCCAAATCATGAATGAACTCCCATTAACAATTGCTTCAAAGAGAATAAAATACCCAGGAATCCAACTTACAACAGATGTGAAGGACCTCTTCAAGGAGAACTACAAACCACTGCTCAATGAAATAAAGGAGGACACAAACAAATGGAAGAACATTCCATGCTCATGAACAAGAAGAATCAATATTGTGAAAATGGCCATATTGCCCAAGGTAATTTATAGATTCAATGCCATCCCCATTAAGCTACCAATGACTTCCTTTACAGAATTGGAAAAAAACCACTTTAAAGTTCATATGGAACCAAAAAAGAGCCCGCATTGTCAAGACAATCCTAAGTCAAAAGAACAAAGCTGGAGGCATCACACTACCTGACTTAAAACTATACAGCAAGGCTACAGTAACCAAAACAGCATGGTACTGGTACCAAAACAGAGATATAGACCAATGGAACAGAACAGAGCCCTCAGAAATAATACCACACTTCTACAACTATCTGATCTTTGACAAACCTGACAAAAACAAGAAATGGAGAAAGGATTCCCTATTTAATAAATACTGCTGGGAAAAGTGGCTAGCCATAAGTAGAAAGCTGAAACTGTATCCTTTCCTTACACCTTATACAAAAATTAATTCAAGATGCATTAGAGACTTAAATGTTAGACCTAAAACCATAAAAACCCTAGAAGAAAACCTAGGCAATACCATTCAGAACATAGGCATGGGCAAGGACTTCATGTCTACAACACCAAAAGCAATGGCAACAAAAGCCAAAATAGACAAATGGGATCTAATTAAACTAAAGAGCTTCTGCACAGCAAAAGAAACTACCATCAGAGTGAACAGGCAACCTACAGAATGGGAGAAAATTGTGGCAATCTACTCGTCTGACAAAGGGCTAATATCCAGAACCTACAAAGAACTCAAACAAATTTACAAGAAAAAAACAAACAACCCCATCCAAAAGTGGGCAAAGGATAAGAATGGACACTTCTCAAAAGAAGACATTTATGCAGCCAACAGACACATGAAAAAATGCTCATCATCACTAGCCATCAGAGAAATGCAAATCAAAACCACAATAAGATACCACCTCACACCAGTTAGAATGGCAGTCATTAAAAAGTCAGGAAACAACAGGTGCTGGAGAGGATGTGGAGAAATAGGAACACTTTTACACTGTTGGTGGGACTGTAAACTAGTTCAACCACTGTGGAAGACAGTGTGGCGATTCCTCAAGGATGTAGAACTTGAAATACCATTTGACCCAGCCATCCTATTACTGGGTATATCCCCAAAGGATTATAAATCATGCTGCTATAAAGACACATGCTCATGTATGTTTACTGCAGCACTATTCACAATAGCAAAGACTTGGAACCAACCCAAATGTCCATAATGACAGACTGGATTAAGAAAATGTGGCACATATACACCATGGAATACTATGCAGCCATAAAAAGGGATGAATTTGAGTCCTTTGTAGGGACATGGATGTAGCTGGAAACCATCATTCTCAGCAAACTATCACAAGAACAAAAAACCAAACACCGCATGTTCTCACTCATAGATGGTAACTGAACAATGAGATCACTTGGACACAGTAAGGGGAACATCACACACTGGGGCCTGATGTAGGGTGGGGGGAGGGGGAAGGTATAGCATTAGGAGGTATACCTAATGTAAATGCCGAGTTCATGGGTGCATCACACCAACATGGCACATGTATACATATGTAACAAACCTACACATTGTGCACATGTGCCCTAGAACACAAAGTATAACAAAAAAAATCATATCAAGTGTGAAATAAAGAAAATTATATAGAGAGAGGGAGAACAGAATCTATAAATATGCATATTTGTGTACATACATCCATATACATACATATCTGTGTGCATGCAGTAATTTTATTCTCCTAAAGCAATGCCTCTGCCTTCCACCCTCACTGTACATGTCCTAGTCCTGTGATGTCCCTAGAACTGAGCACTTGATTTCCTTCTCTGCCTCCCACATGAACAGGGAATAGAAATGGAAACTATACTCTGTGGTTACTGTTGTGAAAATCCATGTCCCCCACAGGCTAGTTTTGCATCTTACATTCCAGTTCCCATTGTAAAAAAAGCAAGCAACAAACAAAAACTACAAAAGAAAAAATGAAATATTTGAAAGTCTAGAGCCACAGAGGTTCCGGATTCACCCACCACCCACAGTGACCTCCGCCGCCCTCCAGACCTGAAGGCAGTTGCGCCTGAACAGCCTGCCTCTTCACCATCCATGAAAAGAGGTGACCTTAAACTTCAATAGATTTTACTCTGTTCAAAAGGAACCAGGTCAACATTCAAAGTCAGTGGTCTGGCAACTCTCAACTTTGGCCAGAAAGTATTGGAAACATTTAACGTGCAGTGGATGAAGCAGCCTGGCCCCACTGCACACAACACACTCGTGGGGACTCAAAGGAGGATACTCAAGATCCGCTGGGTGGAAGTGAGGACAGACCCAGAAACACGGGGGGTAGGGGGGTCAAACCAGTAAGGCTCAGGCCCTGACCTCCTCCTAGGCCCTGCCCCTCCAGAACTTGCAGTTTTTTCTGACCCAGAAGTGGATTTCACTGATGGAAAAGAAGTTCAGTATTTCTGGTCCAGCCCAGTAAGCTGCTCCCGTCGCCCAGCCTTCCACACCCCTGCAGACGTCACAATGCCTACTCCCACTAACCCCACAAGGGAGCTATGCATCGCCTAGAGACGGTCCTTGGCCTGCAACCCCGCGATGGGGTCCAGGGTCTGTGTCCATTTCTGGTTAAAATTGCTCTAAGGCTGGTCGCTGTCTTGGCCTTCCCTGCTTCCTCTCTGTTTACTTCTCCCCTCCTCACCCCCTATGAAGCTTTTACTCAGGAGATGGATTATCGCCCCTCTTCGAGTATCAAGGACACCACCACGACACCGCACTGTCTCCTTGACCCTGGGATTCTGCAGACCTCAGTCTTCCTCTGAGGTCCCCTCACTCCCTACCTCATTTTTTCCATCCTTCTGGGGCCTGGGTCTGCTATACCTCAGGCTTCCTCTTCACAGTCACAGACGGAAGGAGCCCCCTTCATCCTTGGGCTCTGGCCACAGTTCACCTGCTGCAGGACATTCAGTGGCTTTCAGTAGTTCATCCAGACATCCAGATGGAAGTGGGATTTCCTGGAAGAAAAGCAGGACCCCAGAATTACACTGAATTCTAACACAAGAGCCCAGAGTCCCCTTCTGCATGGGACATTAAGCTGCAAACACTACATAGGCACTTAATGCTCAGCTTCCCTTTTAACATCTGGTCCAGCTGTGTCCCTCCTCCTTGGAATATCTCAGAAAATATATCTCCACATAGAGTTGTTTAAACTCATCATCCTATGTGATTCCAGACCATCGGGGGTACAATGGGTCCTCACCAGAACTTCCACTCTGCTTGGAAGACTTAGAAAATCCTGGGGCTGCTCAGAGGGTCAGATTCCCATTTCTGGGTTTCAGAAAAACTTCAGTCTTCCCCGGACAAGTGAGGAGACAGAAAATGTCTAGTCTCTGGCACATCTTTTGCAAGCAATGGCGGCTCCCAGGAATCAAAACCATCAATGAATATATTTTTGAGACTCTGGTCAAAAGAAGAGTCATTCTGCAATTTCAGGTAGGATGGAGTGGTTTTGTGGCTCCTGAGGTGATTTTGAAAAGATCTGGACCCTCACAAGAACCATGGAGGACATTTCTGGCATTTCCAGACCAGGAGGAGTGACTGATGGACCTCCAGTGTTACTAGGAAAACTTTTTGTTGGACAGCTTTGCTTTGGCTTTCAGGCCTTCACATAGGTTGCTTAGATCATGGAAGTGCTTCTGCATTTCTGCATAGGCTCAGGATGCCTTCTCAAGTCGTCCCTGCAATTATGAGACAGTTTCTGTCTCCAGAGGTCACTTAGAATAACACAAGAGGCTTCACCTTCAAAGGGACACCAGACAATATAGCCACAGTTCAGCCAAGATTATCTGTGTTTACATACCTGTAAAGTAACACTCCTAGTTACCTCCATTAACGTGGACATCTTTCATGAATAGAGAAACTCTAGTGATTGTTATATAACAGCTGCCACAAAAATTAACCAATAAAAATAAATGATAAATGAAAAATATTTAATAATTATGATAGTGAACGCAATGACCTAAATAGTAAGAATTTTAATACTGGTGACAATATGAACATAAGGATACAAAAATCAATGTGGAGATTCTCCTAAATATATGAAAAGTTCACAAATTGGGTCCTCCTTGTGTAATTCGGAGTCAGAGTCAAAGAATTTCACTATGAAATGTGTTCCATGACGGCAAACATGAGAAACAGGTGAAAGGAAAGCAAGCCACAGGAGAGCATGGGCTAATAGGACCACTTGTGTGCAAACCTCTCTAGTCAAGGACTACCAGCCAGAGGTGAAGAGAGTTTGGCTTGTGTCTTGCCTACCACTGGGCACACAAAAGCTTTCGGTAGTGCAACCAGATGGCTGGTTTGGCCTGGCTCCCTGCAAAGAAGACATGTATCTGATCCTCACCAGCCCATCAGTCCTGGAACTCAGAATCCTACATGCAGTAAACATGAAGCTCCAACTCCATAGCTGACTTCACCTCCTTACTGTCCTTCTGCCATCTGGTGTTTCAGGTGCTCTCCAGATCTGGACTTCTTGGCTCCCCTACCTTTATCAAGTGAAGTCAGGATGTATCATTCTCAGAGTTCTCCTGCCAGTCCAAGGTGAAACTCACCAATACAGGCATACCCTGGATGGACTTCCTTGGAATATTTAGAAAACAATGAGCTTGCTCGGGGGTGGTGTGAGCTCTAGGAGTAGAGTTACGGTTTCCCATGGAAACCTGAGAGGACTTAGAATAGTCCCAGAGGCCTAAGCAGTCCAATCTGCCCTGGAAACATCAGGAATGATATACTTGGTCTTCCTGAGGCTCCAAACTTTTTCTAAATAAACTCAGAGGTTACAGAACCATTTTTCTCTCAGGAACTGAAGTGGAGTTATTTGCCTTCTGCCAGCATCTCACTTTTTTTATTGTCTAAGTTAGCTTTTGAGCCCAGAAGTAGATATTCCTTGTATTTGATTTACACAGGGAGCTTCCTAGAACGCCCATGCGTCTGGATACTTTCTGCATTCACTCAGGTATTCACAAAATGCTGCAGTTCTGCTGAAAATCTATGAGATGATCATTTGATCACCCGAGCAACTTTAGAATGTGTCTTCTACGGAAGCCCTGGAGCCTCCCTTCTGGTATTTCATCCATTGCTGGTACTGAGTACCCAGGGTGAAACCCTCCATCAGACATTGTCAGCAATTCCAGTATGGAGATGGCACTTACGTGATGGGGCTCAAGAATCAGATGGTAGAAGACCAGCCAGGAGGTGAAGTCTCAGTAGGCTTGGGGGCTTAATGTTCGATGCACACCAGACTTCTGAGACTCAGGAAGCGGGTGTGGATCTGTCTGCCCAGTGCTTCTCATCTACAGCCTGGACCAGCCATTTCTTGGGGCGAACTACTGAAAGTTTTTGTATGACCTGTGTCAGGCAGGACTCTGGCCAGACCCTTTTCCATAGTCCATTTGTAATGTATTTCCACGTGGCACAGGCATCTCCACTTTTGCCCAAGCCCTCGTGTGGCTCAGAATTATTCTCCCTACTGCCACTCTTCTTTGCCATCACAGAAGATATTTCAAGATGCAGCCCCAAGCCTCTCCCTGTAATCAATAACATGAGGGCTCATATGGGAACAATGCCACAGGCTTACAGGAATATGCTCTTAAATATCTGCTTTTTTATTATTCTCTTCATTAAAATGACATTTATATCACACCATTGTGATTGCTATTAATATTATTATGTGGGTACAGTTCTTTATCATGGATAGATTTGTGGTAGTTATTAGGCAATGTTGAATAATTTTGTTTATGTTCTGAAGACTGTTGAATTTGCTGAAGATGATTAAAAGACAACCTGAAAACATACATACCACAGCAACCCCAAGACTCCTACTGTACCAGCTGGTGTCCTGTAGAAGAATGGGCTTCCTGACTTATTCTTTTCTTTTTCGGGCAAGTACCTATTCATACCAGCATAGGAGATGGATGAAGTGCACCCTGGTCTTGCCATGGGCTCAGAAAGAATTCATACATATGCTTTATGTGCTTGGAACTCTATGTGTAGGCCTGTGAGCCCTAGAATGCACTTTCTTTCACCAACTAGTCCACCTAAAAGTTTTCTAAGTCAAATTCCCCCTCCATGCTTGGATAGGTCATGAATGGCTTTCTGTTACTCACCTAAGATGAAGGGATACTGCTAAATCAGGTTTGTGGCCAAGAAACTTTTACCTGGAGTGGCAGGAGAGGGACTACCTGTTCACCAGAGTCTCTGCAACATTTTCTTTTTCTTCTTCTTCTTTTTTTTTTTTTTTTTTGCGATAGAGTCTCACACTAACACCCAGGCTGGAGTCCAGTGGCACAATCTTGGCTCACTGCAACCTCCGACTCCCAGGTTCAAGCGATTCTCCCGCCTCAGCCTCCTGAGTAGCTGGGTTACAGGTGCATGCCACCACGCCTGCCTAATTTTTGAATTTTTAGTAGAGACGGGGTTTCAGGCTGGTCTCAAACTCCTGACCTCGAAATCTGCCCGCCTCGGCCTCCCAAAGTGCTGGTATTACAGGCATGAGCCACCACGCCCAGCCTCTGCAACATTTTCTAAGTCAGTACAGTAGTTCTTTGAGCCACTTTTTCAGTCAAAGAACTCGTGAAAAAGTCCTCCAAGAACTTGTGACCTTCTGGAAATTGTCAAAATCTCTACAGGTGTCCAGAGTCATCCAGAGCTGTATTGCAAACCACTGACTGGGTTCCACCATTAGTAAAGCAAATGCAAAATATGCCATGCCCACCAAAAAGAACCCAGAAGCCGTGGTATTTAGCTCTTTCCATCTTTCTTGCCTCCTGCAGGTGGGAGATTACAGAGTATGATGCCCTCCTACGCCTCTGGAGGACATGCCAGTGCCTAGAGGTACCAGTAGAGAGGGACCAAGAAAGAGCAGATGACAGTCAGGTGGCTGGGAATGACATTGTCCTGGGGTTTTTTGCTTGTCATGAACTCTGCCGCTGGGCAAATGTACGGGTCTGGACACATATCTTCTCTGGATCCCTGCCCCATCAGCCAGCTATCTTATCTCCTGAAAGCTGGTAGGTGTTGGTCAGCATGGTGTTGCAGGACCAGGGTTATATTAACATTCCCTCTTAGGCTGAAACAGCAGAAGTTAACACAGGAGTCCCCAGGTGTGCACATGCCAACCTCCAGATTGTTTTTCTTCTCGTTCTAGATGTTCATCCTTGCTTTCTGGGACTTGAAATAACCCTACACCACCAAATATTTATGCCTATTATCCACTTAGGGAAAACTTGTATGTCCCAAGTCCATAGGGTTAGTATTATTATCACTAGTACTAGTATCATGATGATCATCATTCCTGTTAATATTCATCAATATTTTTATTAGTACCATTGTTAGTATGGATTTTTCATTATTGTAGAGCAAGGAATATAGTTTATCCATTCACAAATGGTGTTCAGTTACTAAAGATGACTACAAGGCATGCTCTGCAGACATATACACACACAGCTGTGCTGGAGACCCAACTTTGCCACCAATTGCTCTTTCATAAGATGAGCTCCCTCAATACCCACCAGTTTTTCAGGACTCGACCTGAGCTGGTTGGGCTAGACCTGGAAAAGTTTCCTATTCTCAGCTGTACCTGGAAAAATTTTAAAGACTCTTCCAAGGCCCAGTAATAGCTTTTGGCAGCTTCCAAGACCAGAGAGGGTTTCTTGGCCATTCAGAGCCATTCAAATATTCTAAGTAAACTCAAGGAACCAGAAACCCCACTTGCAGTCATGAAATACCAGTGAATGGCTTCTGTGAGTCTCTTCAAGTTTTTCAAAGATAACTGCCTGGAAAGGCTGGCCAGGAAGTCACCCAAGCCCATCCCTCTGCAGGATGTTCTGTGTCAGCCAGGGACCCAGTGAATTGCCATTGAACAGAAGGGTGGAACAGAGACAGCATGCCTGAGCTTCTGGAAACATTCTAAGTGCCCTTGTTGGCCCAGAAAAGACTGGTGCTGCCCTACGAGGCACAGATATGGCAACCTAGCCACTCTAGGAACCACACAAGATTTAAAGGCTCCCAGGAAGTCCAGGAAGGGCAAACATGGCCTTTTAGAGCCATCAGATTTTATTCTAAGTCTTCGTGGGAGACAGAGCACTTGGCTTCATAAAAACACCAGTGGAGGTGATATCACTTGCCCCAGTATCCGGTCTTTTCCACCTCATCTCAGAGCCAGGCTGCCACCATTTCCCAAAGCTGCTGTGCAATGAAAGGGGAATATTCTAGGTGCTCTCCTGTGCCCATGAAATTCTGTGGCTGCACTAAAGGCAGGGGTTGTCCTCCGGAATGCTCTTCAGGAATCTGACAACACTAGTCAAGATTAGAGAAGTTCAATTCAAAGTCATACAAAACCAATCACAAAAAAAAAAAAAAAAAAATACATAGTGAGACAAAATGATGAACACACCTGCTAATAATCATGAATGACAATAACAACAATGATGATCTTAGTGATAATGCCACCAACACTGTTAATGGCAATAACAATAAACCTGAGGTAATGGGTGTTAGGGTCCCGATTCACCGATGTGAAGGATGGCGCCAATTTCTGGCCTTCCAGAAATAAAGGAAAAGTAAACACCTGAAGGAGGAGGAGGTGAACCTGGAGCTCCCGCCGGCCTCTGGGCGCTCCTTGGTGGAAGGAGAGGGACTTGGTCCTGAGCCTGCCCAGGATCCACCCGCACCAGAACTCGGGAGTCCCAGTCCCTGGATGGGCTCAGTCCCACCCAGGCCAGACGCCCCGGAGCCCCGGAGCCCGGGTCCTCCAGCCCTCGCTGCCGCCGCTCCTCGCGGAGCCCGGGCCCCCCGCGCCACCTCAACCTTAGCGCGGCTCTGCCAGGGCAGCGCCAAGGATGCTCCGGGCCCAGCGGGGGCATCCTGCCCCAACGGGATACTGACGCCCTGAGGGCGCGGAACAGCGCGGCCTGTGCAGGGCCCGCCATCTTGGGCCTTGCAAAAAGAGCTGCCTCTTCAACGCCCCCACCCGGAACCTCCCCAGAGGCCCCAGCCCCAAAGCCAGGGCGGCGACGCCTTCCTCACGCTGGGTAAAGAAAACTCAGGTCCTCCCTGGAGACCCGGCTCGCCGCGGCAAGCAAACCGCGCATGCGCCCTGCATGGCCGGACCGATGGGTTTCATTGCCCTTTGCCGGCCATGAGGTGGCAGCACAGGACGTTTGGCCTTTACTGCTTAGCGGTGGACCTGAGTCTGAATCAATGAAATTCAGGTATGGATCAGTACCTTTCTTTTGGAAGATCAAATGGAAATTGAGTACGATATCTTGTGCTTTAATTAAAGAAGATGGGAATAAAGAAACAAATTCGAAAGTTAATATACAAAAGTCGATTGATTCCCTCTACGTGAAGGGAAGAAGAGCTTGAATAAGAGAAGCATTCTGTGTTATGCTTTAATGCTGGAGATCTGCCACCATGCATTTGTCAAATCCCGTAGAATTTCACAGCACAAATAGTACATCCTAATGTGGCTCAGGACTACATAGAATGTCAGCCACAGTTTGAGGGTAAATTACATATTTAATTAAATAGATTAAACAATAAATAATGTTATGAGCTCTACCTGGACACAATCCTTGCCTCTCAAACCAGTTTGCCAAGGGCTCGAATTTCTTGCTCGTTATCCTCACACTTGACATAAACCCTGGCTGCTGAGTAAAATCAATCACTTGTGGAGATTTTTTAATATAATGATGTGTCAATTTCAACCATGGATAAGGCCATTTAGCCTTAGTAAGGCCTATCGTATTAAGATTGTGCCTGTTTTGCAAGATTTCAAGTCATCATCCCACTTATTATTCAGGAAACGTTTTCTCTTGAGTTTTAGGTTCAGTACTGAGGCTCCTTGATGGACAATACATTTTCCAATTCTGAGGACAAGGCAGAGGAGGCCCCGTCTGTGAGAACTTTCATTTTGCTTCTGGAAAAGTACATTGAATCAAATATAGGAAAGGCTTGCGTGGTGGCTGACAGGTTCGGCTGTTTTAGCATGCTGGTGTTTTACCTTCTGGACAGAAGTAAAAGGAACACAGCTGTGTCTGTCTCTGTGTAATAACTCAGGACTTACCTGAGTAAACTCTGGGGTGTCATGAGATGAACAGCTACCTCCACTTAGAGAGGCTTCAGGGACAAAATTTCAAGAGATTTCTGAGGGATAGAAGAGCAGGGCTGCCTTATTCTCTGATCCCAGGTAACTACTCAGAGACAGAGGCAAAGGCTGGGGACACCCAAATGCATATACTAGGTGTCTTTGATCCAGCCTCCGTTTCCTTGCTAAATCTATGCAATGACACACTGAGAAATCTGGCGAGTGGGGCTGAAGATCCCTGATGTGTCAGTTCCAGGGTTGGATGGAAACAAGTGGTTTTAGTGGACATGGAAGTAAAGGGAGGTGAGCTGTGAGGAAAGAGCCGTTGAAGACTGGGGAGACTCAGAAGTTGGGGTAGAATCTCGACCCATAATCCGAGGAGTGCAGATGCAAATCAATTTGTTAGGGCTGCATAAATGAAAGAAGGACTTTACCAACACACTAAGTTTTTCCAACAACCGATTGTATTCTTTGAATATTTGTAAGTGTTGATATTTTGGAAATGTTTAATGAGATTTCATATATAATTCTGCATTCAATTTATGCCCAGGTCACTTTGCTATTATACGTTTATGTGCTGCATTTTTATGAATAGACATTTTCTCAAATTTCTGAATTATTTTGCCAAACTATATGTTAAGAGTTTTTTCTAGAGGTCCACCTTCTTGACTCACTTTACTGATGAGAAACCTATCAGGTTTCTCCATAGTGATTTTCAATTTTAATAGCTCCTCAATGTGAGAAACTTAATGTTAACTAAGAAATGAATTACCCCTAAAGAATCTTCTCCTTTCAAGATGCTAACCGTGTTTTGTCCAGTGTGAAATCTCACATGTGCCACAAGCGTTACTCTGTGAAGAAAGGATTTCTCTTGATTTTTCAAGGCATAACTTCTCCAGTAAGAAGTGTTTGGTATTCCAAGAGAATTCATTGCCCTTGGAAAGACTTTCCCTTCTTATTTAGCTTATAAAGGATTTCCTCTCTTATTTTCCATTTTAGCAGCATTTTATCACTGTGTTTTCTTGTGAACATCAAGCCTAGTGCTTGGCTGAATGTTTATTCACAGAAAATACAAATAAAGGGTTCATCCAAATAAAGTTTTCTTACGTTATTTGACAACAAATTGCACATAAAAACATTTTAACACTGAACGCAGAGCTAGAGATTCTCTACCTGAAAGTCCCACACGTTTTAAGTTATTAAAACTGTTGCTGAAGACTTTTAGTTTATTATGTTGACAGTTTCAGCTCTCTCGTGTCATTTATGATCAGATCACTAACAAGCCTTTGGTACATATATGTCGTACAATTTCTCTTCCATATGAATTTATTGATGTGGACTGAAGAATAAAGGTAACTGAAGTAACGTCCATGTTGATTATAGTAATTCTTCAAAATGTGAGTCCTTTGGCATGTTTAGATGTTACAACTGCAGCTGAAGTCTCTTCCATATTCCTTACATTCGTCATTCCTAACACCATGTCATCTAAAGTCAGAATATGTTCTGAAGACATTTATCATTTTCTCTCCAGGGTGAATTTTTTGATGTTATTTAAGATTAGTACACTGACTGAAGGCTTTCCCACATAAATGGCATTCATATGGCTTTTCTCAAGTGCGTGTTCTCTCATATCATCTAAGTCAGAAGGTAGACTGAAGGCTTTCCCACATAGAAGACAAGCATGTGGTTTCTCTTCAGTGTGAATTCTTGTGTGTCCTCTAAAGCCAGAGGTTTGACTAAAGACCTTCCCACTTTTATCACATTCATAACGCTTTTATCCAAGGTGAGTTCTCTCATGTCTTTGAAGATTAAAGGTTTGAATAAAGCCTTTCCCACACTGATGACACTTATACGGTCTCTCTCCCCTGTGAGTTTTCTCATGTCTTCTAAGGTGAGAACACTGAGTGAAGGATTTTCCACATAGATGACATGCATATGGCCTCTCTCCAGTGTGAGTCATGTGCCATCTAAGGTGAAAGTAATTAGTATAGGCCTTTTCACATATATTACATTGATATGATTTACCTTTAGTATGAATTTGTTTATGTGGTTTAGGGAACAACTGATTACTAAGGGATTTTCCACACTGTTTGCTGATGTAGGGTTTCTTTTCACTCTGAGTTAACAAACGCTGAGTCATTGTGGAACTGTGAGTGCAATCTTCTCCCAAATCATTACATTCAAAGGGATCCTCCAGAATGAGAGAGTTCTCCTTTAGGGACAAAGATTAAAAGCTCTTAATGATTTACCAACATACATCTATACATTCATTTCACCACCTTTGAATTCTAGACCAACTATTCAGTGGTAGAGCCCAGTTGAAATCTTTCCAATGTTACTTGTGTGAAAGGAAATTAAATTTTGGCACCCCAAACTCATTGAACCAAAGGGAAAAATCGAGCTGGGAACAGGGTCACACAAACCTGCCTCCTCCTTCTGGTTCCTAAATAGTATGGCTACAAGATGAAAAGCTACATGCCTCCCCCATATTTTGCCCACAAGGAAATTCCTCATGAGCTGTTAAAGTTACACCATGGCAATGCAAACTGATAGCTTGTCTTTATAGGCGCAGTCATCCCCAGTTCACCAGACACAAATGCATATCTGATTGTTTCCCTGCCCCATTTTGCCTATGTTGTCTTATATAAAATGCAGCTCTCCTGCATTATTCCTCTGCCTCATTTGTTTATGTCATCTTATGTAAAAAATCCAGATTCAGTGACCCAGAAAAATGCATGAATGACTATTTTTTTCTATGCACCTTTTACATGAAAATTGTGTACTTCTCAATATCCCACCCTTTCCCCCTTTAAATTTAGAGAAAATCATCTTTGGAGAAAGGTATGTACCTGTCCCCCAGGTACATGTCCTTAACTCTGGCAAATAAATCTCCTAAAATGATTGAGACTTGTCTCGTCATTTTTCTCGTTTGACACTTGCGTACACATTGTCTCCTGCAGACACAGATATTTTCTCTTTTGTAAGATCCCAACTGCAGAGTTATTCTATTGATTGTGATGATATCAATATCTTTCAAAGTCTGAACATGAGCAATGTATATGCACTTGTTCTATTTTAAAGATCTCATGTTATGGTTTAGAACACAGGTCACTTTATTCACTGAATTCAAACTATCAATTTTTTTTTTGCTTAGAAAGCACGTAATGCCAGCCTAATTACACTCAGGTGACTGTGCGTCATTACTAACTTAACCCATTACCAGGTCTTTAACTTAGATGACTGGTGTACACAACTATAAAACTCACCATTGTCATACCGGTGGATGCGGCTTTTTTGATAGGATGCATGAATATCGTGTGTTTTTTCTTAAGGGCACTTTCCTTGTCTGAAATAATTGAAAAATAAATTGTTACCTTGGTATTATGGTAATAAAATTGTTTGAAAAACCCCAAGGCCCTTTTACTTTTTTTCAAAAATTGACACTTAGATGTGGCAAATGTGTCAAATGAAGAAAATACTTCAATAGAAGAAACAGATTGTACAGCGTCAGCAATTAGAAAAGTGCTTTAAAATTAAAATGTGAAAAGAGATAAAATGGAGATGAGATATCAGGCAGGTAAATAGAGGGATAGTCTTCACAGGGGTATCGGGAAAAGAGTCAGCATGTGACAGTTTAATCCCAACAGGTACATGAATTATCCTTTTCCCGAAAGTAAAAGAAAAGGCAAGAGGACACAAGAGTGCCATCTGACATATGAACAAAATGATAATAACATCTAAGGAATTCTGCTCCAGTAGCTTAACCTACATTTTAGAAATTACCACTCATTTAATAAAACTGCTAATTAATATTTGACTGATATTATTCATTGACAAAGCACTTCCTCCTGTTAAAGCACAGGACCTTGTTCCTTACACAGATTCTGGCCTTGGAGAAATTCTCTTCCTTCCCGCCAGAGCTCTTTTCCTTGCTCCAGCTGCAAAGTTATATAGGATTTGCTTATCTGTACCCTGTTAGTGGAAACAGTACATGTGTTTTGAGTTCACTGTCAATAAATGTGCATTATCACCAACTGTAAGGCAGGCTACCGAGGAAGAATAAAAACAGTGAAGGTCAGCTCAGGCCACAAGACCTAGAACACAGAAAACTCCCCAGGATTTTTCTGACCCAACGTGAGACTAGAAAATAAATCCAAACAAAAGGTCCATCAGGAAAAGGAAATTCAAAACAGTCAGGACCTATGAATGCTGAGTCCATGCCTAAGTTCCAAGACACAATGCATAATACACAGTCTTTTCAGAAAGAGATTAATTAAACCTCTGCACAGTATGTTTATTATTATTCTCATGCAGAACAAAAAAAACATTCGATTTACAAAAATAATTGGTGTTCTATACAGAAAAGATATTGCTATTGTTTTCACTAATTGGTCTCAGCCTAAGCATAGCGACTAAAGCAGAAGAGTTATTTAGAAAATAGTTAATTTAATACATTGAAAATATTCATTAAGTTCCTAGGTCTGTTCTGAGTATTAGAGACTTAGTACCAAGGAAACCATGAAATCCCTGTCAAGATTACATTCTAATTGCGTGACACACTAAATAAAACAAAATAAAATAAAATAAAGATATTTCTTTAGACAGATTTAGAGAGCTCAAACTTTTTTCAGATAAGATCTGTGAGAGAATCAGAGAAGAGATTAGAGTGAGATATGGGGAAGCTGTTCCAACACTTATTGAATGAATGAGTCAATGTGTGTCTACATACATATGTGAATGTTGAGGGACTCACTGAGGGACACCAGGTGACACACGTTTTCCAGCATTACATCTCTGTACAGCTTTCTCTTGGATGTGTCCATCATGGCCCACTCTTCCTGGGTGAAGTCAATAGCTACATCTTCAAAAGTCACTTTGTTCTAAAACATCACAGACATTTTAGTTTAGACAGAGAATCCCTTTTAATGTCCAGAGGAGGAAGGCTGAAATGACATAGGTAGGAGCTGGGTATGCAGAACACTCAGTGTTTTAGGTTCCAGCCAGTTCATTCTCAATACTAAGCTGGTATCTGCCTTTCAAATTCACTCACAGAGACATACCCACTCTTACTCCATTAAACTTTCCTATGAAGAAATATAGCATGAGATGTGGCATAATATAGCCCAGATATTTTTTAGTAATGTGTTAATCACCTGTACATAACTGATTATAAAATTTTCACTTGAACCTTCATAAATAAAACAAATTTACCATGAATTTCAAGTAAATTACAGATTTGTCACAAGGCAAATAACCATGATTTACTACTTTTTAAACACGACCGTGATTAAACGAATTATTTCTCTAGATAAAACACAGGTTTCTCACCAATCAAATGGTTAAAAGACCTATTGTGTGTTTTGAATAATCTAAAGAAGTAATAGAAAACATGTTTCCTATCTAGCAAATATTTATTAAATACAGGTCATTGGTCCCTTATTCATTAAAAAGTTAGAAAGTGATGAACCAGACTCCAGCATTCTTCAGAACTGAACAAGTTTTACACAGAATATAGGATTCAATTCATACATATAGTCACTCTAATGTTATGTAATTCAGGTGTTCATGACAAGGCTTAAAGACAGTCCAGCCGCACAAGACAAGACCGCTGAGGCTGCTATACTGAGGAAGTCTTAGTCTGATGATTCCTGTGATATGAAGCCTCCTGTTCTCAACTTTCTCTGATCAACCCAAACATCAGTTATCACTGCCTCTCTTTTAACTTTACCTTGTCACTTGGCTTGTTCAAGGATAAAAAGGCCTCTTTACTGTTTTGTTTTTTTCTAACCAGCCCTTATAGAGCATTTCCACAGAACCCTAAATTGTACTATATCTACTATATTCCTTCTCCTGAGTGTGCAACCATAATTAAGTAATTGTATTTCTTATATGTTACTTTCAGTTACCAGAAGGCAAAATGGTTAATTATCAAAAGGCAAAACGAATGGGGATAAGAATAATAATGACTTCTTTACTTGTCCTTTTGCAAAGTTTCTAAAAGCATAAATATATTTTATCAAACTCTCCTTTTTCCTCAACACTGTGCAGCTCTTGCCCAAGGCCTATCACACGGGATTTATTGAACTCAGCTGCTAGAACATCAGCCTCATTATTGGGCTGTGATCTTCTGCTCTTCACCCATCTCTATTGCCTGCATTCATCACAATCCTAAGTCTATGTCAGCCAACGGGACAGTTAATGGGTCAATTATTTCCCTATGAGGTTATAGGATGGATAGAAGAAAAAGAAATACATAAATGAGACCTCCATGTCTTTTCTTGTAAATAGCCTGCATAGGGGCTGGAATAAAGTAGTGTAATATTAGAAATTATATTGATAATTTAGGAATCATTGACACATGATACCCAACCTAGAGTCCTGAGAAAACTTAATTGGAGGCCAGATACCTGAAAGTCTCCTGATTGCATTTGGAACACCCAGGCTGGGTGGATTTTGCATCATAAAAACAAACAAAAAAAGAATAAAAATGAAACACCCATGCAAACTGGAGAAAACTGCCCATTTGCCAGCAATATGGGTATAATTTCAGTAGAAAGAGCCATCCCCCACTCACTAGTGAATGTATTGTCAAGAACTCAGTTTCTCTCTGTCTTCTTCTGGATTTCCACTTGCAGACACTTCAGGCACTAAGAAAAGCTGAGGTTGGAGAAAGAACACGTGAGACACCAGCCTTGTACATAATTTTCAGACCAACCTGTGATGAAAAGCCAGACCTTCACTGAAGGGTGACACCACCTGCACCACAGCCTGACCAACAGACACAAACACACAGAGGCCTCTCCTCTTTTCCCATGGTCAAAATTAGGAAGCCTATGACTATGGTTTCTGACAAAGAAGGAACACAGATATCTTATGAATGAGAGCATCAAAAGCACTGGGTTTTGTATGTGAATTGACACAAGTCCAGATATTCAATTCCCTCACTGATTTTAAAACACAGGGATCCCTGACTCCGCCTACATGTGGAATATGATTTCCACCTGTAGATAAACACTGTGGGATTTCTCAGATTTTATTATCCCAGCTTTATGCCCTAGCAATGTTTCTCCAACACCAATCACAGCCTTCTGAAACCTTACTCCACTTTTACTTTCTCTCAATTTTGACTTTTGTATTTCCCTTTGGAACTCAGAAATCAATCAAGTAAGAATCTGTTTTAGGGACAAGTGCGGTTGCTCTCGCCTGTAATCCCAGCACTTTGGGAGGCCAAGGCAGGTGGATCACCTGAGGTCAGGAGTTCGAGACCAGCCTGGCCAAAATGGTGAAACTCCATTTCTACTAAAAATACACAAATTAGCTGGGCATGGTGGTGTTTGCCTGTAATCCCAGCTACTCAGGAGGCTGAAGCAGGAGAATTGCTTGAACCCAGGAGGCAATTACAGTGAGCCGAGATCCTAACACTGCACTCCAGCCAGGGCAACAGAGCAAGACTCTGTATCACACACACACACACACACACACACACACACACACACACACAATCTGTTTTAGGATGGGGATAATCAACTCAGGAATTTATTTCACTTGGAGAGTCAACACTCCCATCCTGCTGATCTAGCCCTTAAAATCCCCCGCATCAGAAATTCGCAGCAGTACCCTGCGTCATGGTGTTTCTGTCCTGTGTATACAGTCACAATCCTCTAGGATGCTCAGAAAATACAAAATGACTTAGGGCTGAGAGAAATTTAGCGGCTCAATCTGATATTTTACTAAGGTGGTATCTAAAATTCTTGCAATCATGGTTTATATTAGTCTTTGTTAGTTGCAATATCTCTGATTATCATGATACATATTTGCTGAGAAATACTGATGTTCATGTGTATATTCATACATAGATATGTAGGTATATAGATGGATATGTTTATATGAACGCATGTGTTTGAGATGGGGGAAAACATGCATGTATTATTTCCCTGCTAAAAATATAAAAATAATTAAATATATTTTATGTACAAATGATAATTATGTGTCATAAACAAAAAATTAACTGACCTATTTGTACATGAAATCCAGGAAAAATAAAAAGGGTAGCTTTGTATTAATTGTGACATTGTGCTTACAGATATACACAAATTTCCTTATTTAACCCTTATAATAACCCTGCTGATTATAGTTTATTTACCAGTTTAATAAATGATCAACAGAGTTTGACAAATATGACAAAATTACAAAACTAGAAAATGACACAGCAATACTTTTAATTATATTCTGCCTTGTCACTGCCTCTTCTTGCTTTTTTACAAAATTACTCCCCTAACCAAGGTTCTCTATGATTCTGGGGACTCCAGGATTTAGACCCCAGTTCCCAAACTTCACTGTGTTTATTTTTACTGCCACATTTTAATGCACATTTACAGACTTCAACAAGCACTTTTCAATATCAACTTTTTTCTTATTTCTTGGACTATTTCCTACATCTGTTCATCAAGACTCCAGTAACATATGACTCCATCTGCCTGTCCCTTCCGTGAATGTACCTGACAGTACATGTATTATGTAGTCTATAATTCAAGCAGAACAGATATTCCTTCAAAACAGTAAGGTATTAGAGAATGCCTACAAAGCTTCAGTGAAACCAGCTGTAACCCTTAATACTATTACCATGTAAACTCTTCCTCGAATATCAAAATAAGATTTGGACTTTAGAGAATATCTGTGTGTGATTATAACCCAAACATGAACTAAAAGTAATTTAAATGGTCATATACAGACTGTGCCAGGGACAAAAAAGGACAAATATTATAAGAAAATTAAAGCACACTTATTTCCTAAAGGACTCTTGTGTGGAATCTATAAAAACTATTTCAAGATATAGAGATTAAATATATTTCAAAACACATACATACACAAGCAATCTTTAGGAGAAATTTTTTAAAACTTATGTTATGAGTCTAAAATTTTCATTAATTCATGGAAAAAATGTATTGACAAACTTCTCACCAGAGCAGGAATAACAACTTACGTATTTGGTGACTTCAAGATAAGAGCCTGCACAGCTTAGTATCTCCCTCCAGATCTCTCTCTCTCTCTCTCTCTCTCTCTCTCTCTCTCTCTCTCTCTCCTTTTTTGTTTTTTGACAGAGTTTCGCTTTTGTTGCCCAGGCTGGAGTGCAATGGTGAAATCTCAGCTCACTGCAACCTCCACCTCCCAGGTTCAAGCTATTTTCCTGCCTCAGCCTTCCAAGTAGCTGGGATGACAGGCATGCGCCACCTCGCTTGGATAATTTTGTATTTTCAGTCGAGATGGGGTTTCTCCATTTTGGTCAGGCTGGTCTGGAATTCCTGACCTCAGGTAATCCACCCGCCTCAGCCTCTCAAAGTGCTGGGATTACAGGCGTGAGCCACAGCGCCCAGCCCAGATCTCTTAAAAAGTCATGAGGAAGGAGCCATTCTGCATCCTCAATATTCCCTTAATATTTTAAGGACACTCATAACAACTAAGAGGCAGACTTGTGACTTCCTAGCCCTTTCAGGGCTATTTAGGCACACCTTAGTGAAGTATTAGGAATGCAGTATTAGGTCTCAAGTTCCTGGACACCAAAACCATGTTCTCCAACAGATCTTCAGTAAAAATAGCTGATGTCTATATTCTTTTGCCTGTCCTTTCCCTTCCTTTTAATTCAGAACTGCGGTCTTGAAAAGTGCTATTATTTAGTAGGTTCTCTCAATTCTCAACACCAGCACTATACAGTGTTGAGTAACATCTCAGGTGCTAGGGAAACAGCAGCCGACATTCTAGCAATGCACAAATAGAAAAGCAAAGATCACCACAGAGTAAAAGAGAATAGATTTTTTAAAACTATGAAACCAAAACGAATATATATCAGATTACACTATAAATGGAAAATCCTATTATCTTGACTGGATTGCAAGTCAAAACCTCTCATGACTTCCAACATCCAATATATTCAAAGCAGTTCAAGAATGGTGAAAGTGGAATGGAATTTAAAATTATTCTAAGGTTGCATGTGTGAAAGCACCATGCCTTGAAACAAAATATTTATTTTTAAAGTGCATAATGAACACTGCATACAAAGTTTGTGTAACAAGAGAGAGAAAAAAATCTCACATTTTTTAAAAAGGAATATGCAACATATTTACATATAATAAAATAAAATTAAACTAAAATAACAACAATGAAAGACACAATCTGACCTCTGAAAATCAAGGGAGAAATCTCTTTTAAATAAACTTGGCACAATTTTTAAAGTAAGTTATGAAAAATAATAATACCTGAATATAGTATGTAAAAGTACCAACACAATAAAGCTAAAACAATATCCGTGGAAAAATTATTTGCTGTAGATTACTTTTAAAAAATGATCTAAGTCCTTTCCTGAAGAAGGTAAATGAATGAAATTTAAAAATTGCCTGAGAAAAATCTGTGAAAGGAAATGAATATAGAGAAGCAGAATATAATTTAACTATAAAGCACACAAATAGAATTTAAAAATAAGGCCGCGTGCAGTGGCTCATACCTGTAATCCCAGCACTTTGGGAGGTGGAGGCAGGCGGATCACCTGAGGTCAGGAGTTTGAGACCAGCCTGACCAACATGGAGAAACCCCGTCTCTACTAAAAATAGAAAAAAAAAAAAAAACTGGCAGGCGTGGTGGCACATGCCTGTAATCCCAGCTACTAGGGAAGCTTAGGCAGGAGAATCGCTTGAACCTGGGAGGCAGAGGTTGCATTGAGCTGAGATCATGCCATTGCACTCCAGCCTGGGCAACAAGAGCAAAACTCTGTCTCAAAGAAATAAAAAATAAAAATAAAATAAAAATAAGTGGCAGCCAACATGCCCAACATGATTTTCTGTGATGAAAGAAATTCTCTGTATCTACATTGTCCAATGCAGTAACTACCACACATATGTAGTCACAAAATTTCTACTTTGGCCACAAATTTGGCTATTACTACTAAGGATATGCCATTTAGTTATTTAATTATAATTAATTTACAGTTTATAGCCACATGTGACTAGTAGTTACTCTATTGGTCAATGCAGATCTAGAATCTTGGAGAAGGCAGTTAAAATAATGAGATATGGTCAAAACAAAAATGGAAAAGGTGCACAAATAGTGAACACAGAATATGAGAATGTGAAGTAACAATTCACACAGTAAAATTTAATAATGAGATGCTGCCTTGATGGGACACATGTCTAATGATATTCAAGGCTTGTCTTGTTACAGGTAGAAGAGCAGGAGCAGGGCAGGAGAGGGCTCTTCCTCTACCCACTAGAAATGTCAGGTGATGGCCTGTTAATGATCACTTTGCCTCTCTAAAAATGACAATTAGGCAGCACCAGAGAGAGGCCATTTCATGGTGGTCTACACCTGTTAACATCAAAAATGTTAACTAAATGCAGACCCCAGGAAGAAGCAACTTCTTGGGCATTTATGTTAAGAGACAAAAATGGCAAAGCATAATCTTCTGGGGACACACTCCACTGGAAAAGGAAAGAAAACTTCAGATGGACATGCACATAACTCCCTAAACGCACCGTGCATGCTCAATTCCAAAGGGTAAGGAAAGCACTGTGCATGCCGGAAACTCTCCCTAAAGGAAGAATCATGGGAAAGAGGCAAGCCCATCCCAGGAGCAAGGTTAAAGGCCCTTCTCTTTTCTCTCTTGGACCTTCAGGCATCCACTTGGGTCTCTTCCAAGAGAATTTTCCTTTCCTTTCTGTTCTAAAGCCTTTTTAAATAAACTTCCACTCCTGCTCTGAAACTTAGCCTCTTTTTCCGCTGTATGCCCCTCAGTCAAATACTTTCTTCTGAGGAGGCAAGGACTGAAGTTGCTTATGGACCCATGCAGATATGCTGCCAGTAACTCGAATCTCTTCTACTGGTAACAGTATCATTGTAAGGGAATGAGACCAGTTCACATCTCAGTGCTCGGAGAACTCACCAAAAATAAAAAATTGGAGGATGCTGTGAACTTATCTACCTTCCAAGGCAAGTCCCACAAGCAAGAAGCAAGACTCTCTTCCCCCAAGGTCTTAAACTCTTCTGATGCTCCTTCTCTGGGAAAACGCATCCTCTGATTGGCTTCCCCTTATATAGGAAAAAACAATTAATAAACCTAATCAGCACTACATTCCAAGAGACATGCCCTGATTGCACAGATACTGAACCTCATCAAAACTTCATTCTGGAGACACATCCGGTTCAATTTGATTGGATTTTTGAGACAACTACTAAAAACCCCACATCAACTTGGAAACCAAAGAGTTAAGGCTATTTTGAAGGAAAAATAGGAAGATTCATTCCTTTTTTCATTCATAAGTACTTTTTTATTTTATTTTATTTTTTTTGAGATGCAGTCTTGCTCTGTCGCCCAGGCTAGAGCGCAGTGGTGCGATCTCGGCTCTCTGCAAGCTCCGCCTCCGGGGTTCATGCCATTCTCCTGCCTCAGCCTCCCGAGTAGCTGGGACTACAGGCGCCCGACACCACGTCCGGCTATTTTTTTGTATTTTTTTTTAGTAGAGACGGAGTTTCACCCGTGTTAGCCGGGGTGGTCTCGATCTCCTGACCTCGTGATCCGCCCACCTCGGCCTCCCAAAGTGCTGAGATTACAGGCGTGGGCCACCGCATCCGGCCTTATAAGTACTTTTGAGTGTATTATATGTACTAGAAAGCATTCGCAGTCATGGGGTACAGCAAGAAACCAGACAAACTCGAGTCTTATGGAGACTCTATATTCTAAAATTATTTGGAAGTAAACTGGACCTGAAAACAAATGGGAAGTGAATAGATCTAAAAAGTTTCAATATTCATGATGATGTAAAAAAATAAAATATATTGCAGAAATGAAGTCAGGAAGTGTTAGGGGGCATATGGTACTTTTAAGGCCATTGGTATCCTCTGAAATTCAAGCAGGCTGAATACATTTGCATAACTAAAAGGAAAGCAGATGCTAATAGAAGACAATGAAGAAAGAGCCTGAAAGACATTTCAGAGACCTTGGCTGGTGGCAGCCCCTCCCTTCAAAGGTCTGGAGGCCTATAAGGGAAGACTGGTTTTGTGGGCTGGGCCTAGGGCTGCACCACCCAGGGCAAGCGCAGGACAGTGCTCACAGCATTCTACCTCCCAACCACTCCAGCTCCAGCCAAGGCTAAAAAGGCCCCAGACACAGTTTGGATCACTGCTTTGAGGGTGCAAGCCATAAGCCTCGGCAATTTCCATGGGATATTAGACCTGCAGTTGCACAAAGTACAGGAGTGCGCTGCTGATAGAGACACATCCGAGACTGGGCAATTTACAAAAGAAAGAAGTTTCATTGGACTTACAGTTCCACATGGCTGGGGGGAGGCAGAAGGCGAAAGGAATTTCTTATATCACAGCAGGCGAGTGAGAGAATGAGAGCCAAGAAAAACTGGTTTCACCTCATCAAACCATCAGAACTCGTAAGACTTATTCACTACCACGAGAACGATATGGGAGAAACTGCCCCCATGATTCAATTATTTCCCAGTGGGAACCCTCACAACATGTGGGAATTGTGGGAGTACAATTTGAGGTGAGATTTGTGGGGGGACACAGAGCCAAACCGTATCAGAAGCCTTCACCTGGATTTCAAAAGATGTATGGAAAAGCCTGTATGTCCAGTAGAAGCCTGCTGGGGTGGAGACCTCATGGCAAATGTCTACTATAGCAGTGCAGAGGGAGAATATGGGGTAGGAGCCCCCACAGAGTCCCCACTGGGGCACTGCCTAGTGGAGCTCTGAGAAGACGGCCACCATCCTCCAGACCCCAGAATGATAGATCCACTGACAGCTTGCACCCTGAGCCTGGAAAAGCTGCAGGCACTCAACGCTAGCCCTTGACAGCAGCCATGGGGACTGACCCTTGTATTCAAAAGAAAATAATTGTTCTACCATAAAGACATGTGCACTCATATATTTATTATAGCATTATTTGCAATAGCAAAGACATGAATATTTTCTCTATCATTGGATAGAGAAAATGTAGTATATGTACACCATGGAATACTATGCAACCATTAAAAAATTATGTCCTTTGCACCAACATGGATGCAGCTAGAGACCATTATTCTAAAATAATGCAGGAAGAAAAAACCAAATACCATACGTTCTTAGTTATAAGTAAGAACAAAGCGCTGATTACACATGGATGTAAAGATGGCAACAACGGATACTGGGGACTACAAGAAGGGGAAGGGAAGGTGGGGACCAAGACCTGAAAAACATATACACCATGAAATACTATGTTTTCTACCTGGGTTACAAGATCATTCATACTCCAAGCCTCAGCATCACACAATGTGCCAATGTAAAACCCTGCACATGCATTCACTGAATCTAAAATAAAAGTTGAAATTTTTTTTAAATAGGTGAAGATCTGAATAGACGTTTCCCAGAAGAAGAGATACAAATGGCCAACAAATATATGACAAAATTCTTACCATCTCTAATTGTCAGGGGGATGCATACAAAAACCACCATGAAATGTCACCTGACACCTCTTAGAATCGCTGTTATCGAAAAGATGAATAGCAAGTATTAGTGAGGATGTGGACAAAAGATAACCCTTGTATACTTGTGGTGGAAATGCAAACTACTATGGCCATTTTGGATAATAGTATGAAGGTTTCTCAAAAAATTTTTAAATAAAACTACCTGCTGATGAGGTTGTTGAGATATAGGAACACTTTTACACTGTTGGTGGAATGTAAATTAGTTCAACCATTGTGGAAGACAGTATGGTGATTCCTGAAAGACCTAGAACCAGAAATATCACTTGACCCAGCAATCTCATTACTGTGTATCAACCCAAAGGAATATAAATCATTCTGTTATAAAGATACGTGTACACACATATTCACTGCAGCACTAGTCACAATAGCAAAGACATGAAATCAACCCAAAGGTCCATCAATGATAGACTGGATAAAGAAAATGTGGTACATATACACCATGAAATACTATGCAGCCATAAAAGGGAATGAGATCATGTCCTTTGCAGGGACATAGATGGAGCTGGAAGCCATTATCCTCAGCAAACTAACCCGGGAACAGAAAATCAAACACTGCATGTTCTCACTTACAAGTGGAAGCAGAACAATGAGAACATATGAATACTGAGAGGGGAACAACACACATTGGGGCCTGTTGGGAGGCAGGTGGAGGGAGAGTATCAGGATAAATGGGTAATACATATATGCATTGGAATATTATTCAGTGTTACATAACAATGAAATCATGTCATTTGTGACAACATGGGTGGACTTCAAGGGCATTATGTTATATGAAATAGGCCAGCCACAGAATGACAATTACTATATGATTTCACTTGCATTTGAAATCTAAAATAGACAAACTCACAAAAGCAGAGAGGAGAATGGTGGTTGCCAGGGGCCCTGGTGCAGGGGAAATGGGTAGATGTGGTTAGAGCACAAAGTTTCAGATATACCATAGAAGTAAGTTCTGGAGGTCTCATTTACAGCATAGTGCTTAGAGCTAAGAATACTGTATTGCACACTTAAAATTTGCTAAAAGGGTGGATTTTGTGTTCTTACCAAAATTTCTTACCAGTAATAATAATAATAATGGGGGGGGACTTTAGGAGGTGAAGGATATCTCTATAATCTTAAGGGTAGTGGTGTTCATGATGTATACTTACCCCAGACTCACTGAGATGCATACCTTAAACATGTACAGCTTTTTAAATGTAATCATAGCTCAACAAATTGGGTTAAAAAAATAAAAAGAGGGGGTTGGTTAAAAAATTTAAAAGGAGGGGTAGATGTTCCCTTGTTTTTCTCTCTTGGCTATTTTCTTTCCTGGTGCCTGGAATTAAAAAATGATAGGTGGGCATTTAGCAGCCAAACTGGAGCCTCTTCTAAAGCACAGCAGAGCAGACAGCTGGAAGGGGCCTGCGTCCCTAATGAATTTGGCAAGCATCTCTACCAGCCGTGATAGGTGTAACTATAGATTTAAGTGAGAAAGAAATAAACTTCTGCCTTGTTTAAGCCACTTTGTTCAGACATTAATTTCATATGCATATAGAGAATATATGCTCCTTATGAGTAGGAAAAATGTTTATGCCATATGGTTCGTAATGGGTATTCCGCAATGTAGGATGATGCTGATTATGATGACAATGATGACAAACAGCATGAAATAATAAGTAATGAAAAAAAGTGGCTTAATAGTTGTATATGGTTACTTTATTTAAATATTCTGCTGCTAATATCATTCAATGTATTTGTATGCCGGTGGGAGTTTTATTTGATGTAGACTAAGAAAGTTTACATTATTTAATGAAAAATACTAGATCAATTTTAAAAAACAGTAAAAATATCATGAGATGGAACTAAGCATCTGTATTACAAAGCAACTGTCCCAGTTGATTTTATGCATAATAATGATTGAGAATCCCCTGATCTAGATCCAACATATCTCAACCTTTATAGGTGCTATCAAGGAAGCACCTAAGGAAGACAATTTTCCTGACTATATCCATACCTCCAGTTGGTAATAGATCTAGAGATCTAGAACCCAAATCCAGACCTCCTGCTTCCATGTGCAGTGGTCTTTCGCTGTTCTGTTTTGTTCCACTTGGTGAAGAGGATTTGAGAATAAATGGCCACATGATTCAACTCCCTCCTCTGCTCTGAGGAATATAGCCTTGTCCTAGCAAGCAAGAAGCTCATACAGTAGTGGAAGAGGCAAATATACATTCACTAATCTAACATACAAGGCAGTAAGCACTGTAACATCAACAAAGCACTTTGGGGTTTCAGATCAGGAGCAAGTGGGGTGATTAATTCTTAGCAGGGCTAGAAAAGTCTGGGAAGTGTTCACTAACAAAATGTCTGGTCATTAACGAAAGCAACTGGTTTCTCAACACAGTCTAATTTATTGTAACAATATAAATGGTTGTTTGTTCATAAACTTTCATCTTTTGCCAAAATGTTTGTAGCTTATGTTCCCATTTAACAAGGTTTTCTGGCCAAAATTGTGCATCCACATCAGTCCTCCCATCAAAGCAATTTTGCATGCATAGAACACCTCTATCTATGAATATCCCCAATGAGGTACAGAAAGTCTCTTCTTGTCCAAACAGAGACATTCCACTGGTGCTAGAGAGCCATGGACGGAAGTTTTCTCTGCCTCCTGGAAATGAAGCCAAACTTTCTTCTTTCTTCAGCCATGAGGATTCCTGTCCTCCTCTTCACCATTTTCTTCTTTATGAGCCAAGTTCTACCAGGTAACAAAATAAACTTGGTAAGAACGGAGCACCTAACACCTTACAGGGATTCAGAGCAATCACCATCATCTATGACCAGATAGGGGATCTCATAGGAAATCTGGAAGACACACCAGTCTCCGGCTCCCTGGTTAGGCCCAATTCTGTCCAACCCACCTGTACAGGCCCCGCACACCCAGTGCCCACCAGGTCCTGTCAGCCAGGAGGACCCGTGCTCATCCCCTGAAGTATCCGTGGGAGCCTGCATCCCACAGGGACCCACATCTCGGGGCCAACCTCCATGGGGGCCTCTTGGTTGTGGTGGCAGGGTGAGGGGTAGTTGACTTCCAGCCCTCCCATCCTGGCCACTGTATTTGTGGGGATCATCCAGGCCTGGGAGCTTCCTGGGGACCCCAGAAGGAAGAGAACAGGGTGGTCATGGCAGCCTCAGCTCCAGGCTCTGGGCCAGAAGTTGATAACGACCAATTGAGAGCAACCACTGAATTCAGTCCTCTTACAGATACACGAGAAGTTGGCGAAAAACTGAATGTCGACCATTCTATGGTCATCCAGCATTTGAAACCAATTGGAAAGCTGAAAAATCTTGATAAGTGGGTGCCTCATGAGCTGACCAAATATTTTAAAAATCATACTTTTGAACTGTCATCTTCTCTTATTCTATGAAACAACAATGAACCATTTCTTGATCAGATTGTGACATGCCACGAAAAGTGGATTTCATCCAACAGCCAGCTCACTGGTTGGACTGAGAAGAAGCTCCAAACCACTTCCCAAATTCAAACTTGTACCAAAAAAAGGTCATGGTCACGGTTTGGTGGTCAGCTGCCGGTCTTCTGATCCACTACACTTTTTGAATCCTGGTGAAATCATTACATCTGAGAAGTATGCCAAGTTAATCGATGAGATGCATGGAAAACTGCAGCACCTGGAGCTGGCACTGGTCAACATGAAGGGCCCAGTTCTCCACAATGCGTGACCACCTGTCATACAACCAGGACTTCAAAAGTTGAATAAACTGGGCTATGAAGTTTTGTCTCATCTGCCATATTCACCTGAACCCTCGCCAACCAACTACCACTTCTTTAAGCATCTTGACAACTTTTTGCAGGGAAAACACTTACACAACCAGCAGGGTGCAGAAAATGCTTTCCAAGAGTTCATCGAACCCTGAAAGCACGGAATAAACAAGTTTATTTCTCATTGGCAAAAATGTGTTCAATGTAATGGTTTCTTTTTTTTTTTTTAAGACCTAGTCTCACTCTGTCGCCCAGGCCAGAGTGCAAAGGTGCAATCTTGGCTCACTGCAACCTCTGCCTCCTGGGTTCAAGAGATTCTCCTGCCTCAGCCTCTTGAGTAGCTGGGATTACAGGCACTTGCCACCACACTGGCTACTTTTTGTATTTTTAGAAGAGACGGGATTTCACCACGTTGGTCAGGCTGGTCTCAAACTCCTGACCTCCTGATTCACCCGACGCAGTCTCCCAAAGTGCTGGGATTACAGGTGTAAGCCACTGTGCCCAGTCCATTGTAATGGGTTCTATTTTGATTAATAAACATGTGTTGCAGCCTAGTTATAAAAATTTAAAATTCACGGTCCAAAACCACAATTACTTTGGCACCAACCTAATAATAGAAGAATTAAAAGAGGCCTTTATATTAGAGAGCCCATGGATGATAAAATAATAAAGAATATTACAATCTCCATAACCCACAAACTTGGTAAATTAGACCAACTGGATGAATTAAAAGGCACAATCTATTAATACTAAAACATAGGAGAAATAGGTAATCTAAAAATATTGATATCTACTTTAAAAATGGAATCAATACCTAATAACCTTACAGAAAACCTATATATTCCAAAATCCTGACATTCTGTCATGTTGTTCTAACTGGTGGGATTCGGGGATTTCCATTTTGATAAGAACATAGGTGAGTCGCACACACTTACTTTTACTGCTCATTGGTCAGGAAACCTATGTCCACTATAGGATACTGCAGAGCGATGCGTTTTGGAGAATTTAGGCAAGATAATATGATTTTCAGAGTTAAAGGAAGGCAACTTGTTTTATGTACAATAATTCCTCATAATATCACAGGGGATACCATATTTAAACTTTGGGGTATCCCCAGGTACAATTCTTATTTGAGCCACATGTGAATTTCAGACATGCAGGTTTCCCAACTTTGGTGGCTTTCAACAGATGTGGAAGTTAATTCACAACCTACTTTGTGGAGGCATAAAATTCAATGAGCACTCATTTAGCATTTTATTTGAAATATTATTTTTGTAAACTTTGCATTTCCAATTAGGTGAAATTTTAAACCTGTTTCAGTTCTTATCCACTTTTTTTTTTTTTCCCTGAGACGGAGTCTTGCCCTCTCACCCAGACTGGAGTGCAGTGTCATGGTCTTGACTCACTTCAACCTCCACCTCCCAGGTTCAAGCAATTCTCCTGCCTCAGCCTCCCAAGTAGCTGGGATTACAGGTGCCCACCACCACGCCCGGCTAATTTTTGTATTTTTAGTAGAGATGTGGCTTCCCCATGTTGGTCAGGCTGGTCTTGAACCCCTGATCTTGTGATCTGCCCACCTCGGCCTCCCAAAGTGCTCGGATTACAGGCCTGAGCCACCGTGCCTGCCCTCTCCACTCTTTTTAGGCAGAGGGGAGTAAGGTTTGCTTTAAGTTAGGAGGGACTCCCGTGTACCCAACCCATTTGTGTAAATTTCTTCCTTCAGAGTTCTTCAAATCAGCATCACCATTGTTAAAGGCCTCCCACATGGTAATAATTGTGCTACAGGGTTTTACGAACATGAAGTTTATGTTTGGCTGAATTAACCTCCTTGCTGTGGCACAAGGGGGGCGATAGGTGTTTTCACCAATTATGAAGTGAGTTCACTGTGCAATGGCTACCAACTTTTCTGAGTACAATGAGACCAAACACATTCATACATAAATTCCATAAAGTGAATTTGTTACTTACAAATAGCAAACAAAAGACAACAGAAGCCTAGGATTCAATATGAAGCGCTACCACAAGATCAGGAAGGCTATCCAGAGCAGATGGATGGAGTTTTGACTGTAAATGCTTCACTTGCACTACAACTGAGGGACCCCAGAAAGCAGCCCACCTTGGGTTTTCTCCCACGATGTGGTTTGCTGGACACAAACGTTAAAGGCCACTCTGTTTTGAGCAGGGACTCTAACAGAGCCTGGGCTGTTCTGACCAATGTCACCAGATTATCAGGATATTGCATTCCCAGCATATCATACAGTTATCTTGAGAACTACCAGTAGGAAAGGGAGGAAAATGGCCCTGCACCCTTCAAACTGAAGGATCAGGATATTTGTTGTGACAGAGGCACAGACAGTAGCGACAGAGTGTTCTTGTGAGCCATCTACTAGCTCTCTTGAACCATGAGGCACCATGGATGTACACCTCATCAGGAGGGTGTAGGGGACAGCGGCAAGGGGAGCAGCAGCACAAGAAACAAACAAGGCCACTACTTCTGCCTACATAATTACTATTGTCTTGGAGTGTACAGTAGTTAATAATGTTCACATGGCTGCCCTAAGCATACAGAGATGGTGACCAGAGTAGATGCAGGGACTACAGAGATACAGCCTGATTTTTGCTAATTAAGACTTAAGTGTCGGTTTATGTGCTGTGCTTCTGTGCATTAATAATCCAGGGCCTCAAAACTGCCTGTTAAGCACAGGTCAAATGTCATGCTGGGGTGCAATTAAACATTCATGTGTAGGAGATGAGAGCATTTTAGTGTGGGAGAAGATGACAACACCTGAAGACCACAAAACACTGTGCAGAACAAAGGGAAGGCCCATCGTCAGCTCATGGTTCTGACTCAGGTGACTGCTGATGTGTTACGGAACCATCAGCCGACAGCAGGTAGGTCAAGTTGAGCAGGTGTCCTGCATGAGGGCTGGTCCATTCCACTCGTGTTGCATTGCCAATTGTTTCAATAGCGTCTCATGCACCCCACTGGTGAGGAAGGAATGACACCCTAAGTTTACTGGCACCGTTAAACACATAATATCTATTACTAAACAGACAAGCCAGATATCAGTTATTAATTACATACAGAAAGATGGCATAAGCTCCCACAGGCCCAAACAGGGATTAACTTGGGAGCAGGGAGTGGTATCACATTAAAAAAGTGAGGATGTTCCTTTTTTTTTTTTCCTTTTTTTTTGAGACAGAATCTCGCTCTATCACCCTTGCTGGGGTGCAGTGGTGTGATCTCGGCTCACTGCAAGCTCCGTCTCCCATGTTCATGCCATTCTCCTGCCTCAGCCTCCCTAGAAGCTGGGACTACAGGTGCCCACCACCATGCGTGGCTGATTTTTTGTAGTTTTAGTAGAGACGGGGTTTCACCGTGTTAGCCAGGATGGTCTCAATCTCCTGACCTCGTGATCCGCCTGCCTCGACCTCCCTAAGTGCTGGGATTACAGGCGTGAGTCACTGTGCCCGGCCGAGGATGTTCCTTTGTTCCTACAGGAGTACGTGATTGGTTTGTCTGTTGGTTGGTAGGGAACTGAATCATGTGACACTGACTGGTAAGACTGTAATACTCTAAAATACAATATATAAACTACCATACCATAATGGTGTAATACGATCTACTACAATACCAAAGACATCGATGAAAAGCCCAACGCTATCATATGTGACTGAGAGACTGAATGCTTCCTCCCTCAGATTGGTTACAACGTATCGTCCTATGACAGTCCTCTCTCCTTCATTCAAAGTGAACGATCCAAATAACAGACAGAAATAATAAAGAATAAAGGGCAACAGATGCAAAGAACTCACGAGATGATACTCCATGATAAACTTTATGCACTTAGGAATTAATACCAACTCAGTATTAGCAAAAAATAAACATCTTTACATCAAGAGTAATTTTTCCTTTAATAAAGAAAGGTGGAATGTGTATAATGAACAAGGTATAATCAAAGTTTACCAAATGAGGCTAGTAAGACTATCTCAACAATTCATAATCATTATTCACTGGTCCATTAATCACAGGGCAATACATACAAATGAAACTTACCTGGCCGGGCACGGTGGCTCATGTCTGTAATCCCAGCACATTAGGAGGCCGAGGCAGGCAAATCATGAGGTCAGGAGTTTAAGACCAGCCTAGCTAACATGGCGACACCCTGTCTCTACTAAAAAGACAGAGAATTAGCTGGATGTAGTGGCGGGCGCTTGTAGTCTCAAGTACTCAGGAGGCTGAGGCAGGAGAATCGCTTAAACCTAGGAGGTAGAGGTTGCAGTGAGCCGAGATTGCACCACTGCACTCCAGCCTGTGCAACAGAGTGAGACTCCATCTCAAAAAAAGATAATAATGAAATAAAAAAAATTGAACTTACCTACATATTAGAAAAACATCAAACTTCAACCATGAATCCAGCAAATTATCAAATGAATAGACAAAAATTCTACCAACAAACTTAATATCATTATCTATGAAACTCAAGTACTACTGCTTAAAGAGCATCTACAGAACTCTCACCTCAAGGTTTCCCTGCAAAACAACGTGAAATGCATACTCAAGAATCTTTAAGAATGAGTCACTGATAAAAACAATATACTTGTAACTTGTGTAACATTTCATACACTTTTTTCAAACACTGCACGATAATTAATTTGCATCAGGCTTTCCAAATTAGAAAAGCTTCACTTATAGAGCTTCTTTCCCATGGGAGTTTTCACATGACTTTTCAAGTAAATGTGAAAACTGAAAATATTCTTGCAGTTTCTAAACTATTAGAGTTTTAATCCTGTGTACGTTCTTGTATTTACAAGGTCCAGCCAGCTACAGTGTGCATTTTCATATGTCCTTGAGTGGGGATGAGAGAAATGAAACATTCCCACATTCTGGACATTCATAGGGTTTTTCTCAGGAATGAGCTGATGTCTTCAAATGGAACTAACACAACTGAAGGCCTTACCACAAATTTAAATTCAAAAGGCTTTTCTCCACTCTGAGTCCTCCCAAATCTTCAAAAACAGGAAAATCTGAAGGCTTGACCACATTTCCTACATTCTTAAGGTTTCTCTGCAGTGTGAGCCTTTTCATGTTTATGAGAGAACGGGAAAGAGTAAATGTTTTACCACATTTCTTACATTCAAGGGGCTTTATTTATTTATTTGTTTGTTTATTGATTTATTTATTTAGAGATGGAATCTCACTCTGTCACCAGGCTGGAGTGCAGTGGCACAGTCTCGGCTCACTGAAACCTCCGCCTCCTGGGTTCAAGTGATTCTCCTGCCTCAGCCTCCTGAGTAGCTGGGATTACAACCATATGCTACCACACCCAGCTACTTTTTGTATTTTTAGTAGAGACGAGGTTTCACCATGTTGGCCAGGATGGTCTCGATCCCCTGACCTGGTGATCCGCATGCACAGGGCTTTCCCCCAACCCCCTGTTGCTTTTTATGTCCTTGAAAAAGAACTAAGATCACTGAAATGTGCCACCATGCCCAGCTAATTATTTTTATTTATTTATTTATTTATTTGTTTGAGACAGAGTCTCGCTGTGTCGCCCAGGCTGGAGTGCACTGGTGCGATCTCGGCTCACTGCAAGCTCCGCCTCCTGGGTTTACGCCATTCTCCTGCCTCAGCCTCTCGAGTAGCTGGCGTGAGCCACCGCGCCTGGCATTATTTTATTTTTTGTAGAGACAGGGTTTCACCATGATGCTCAGGTTGTTTCACATTGTTTTAATCCAAGCTGGTTATAAACTCCTGGACTCAAGCAATACACACTCCTTGGCCTCCCAAAGTGCTGGGATTATAGGCTGAGTCACTACACCCAGCTTCTATATCATGACTTCTTTCATGGCGAGTAAGGTGACTGGAACGAATGTAGGCTTTACCGCATCTCTGACATTCATAGAGTTTTTCTTCAGTATGAATTATTTCATGGAGGTGAAGGGAACTGAGGCGACTGAAGGCTTGGTCACATGGTTTACATTCATAGGCTTTCTCTCCAGTATGAGTACTTCCATGGTTACAAAGGGAACTCAAAGGACTAAAGGCTTTGCCACGTTGTTTACATTCATAGGGTATCTCTCCAGTATGAATGCTTCCATGGTCACGAAGGGAAGTGGAACAGCTGAAGGCTTTATCACATTTGGTACATGTATAGGGTCTTTCTCCAGTGTGAGTCCTTTCATGCGTCTTAAAGGAACAAGAAAATCTGAATGTTTTTCTACATTCCTTACATTCGTGGGGTTTCTCTCTAGTGTGAGTTCGTTCATGTATTAGACAACAACCGGAAACAGTGAACGCTTTACCACATTGTTTACATTTATAGGGTTTTTCTCCTGTGTGAGTTCTCTGATGTCTTTCAATTGAATTGAGAACATAAAAAGCTTTCGCACATATAGCAAATGTATAACTGGATTTCCACTGTGCATTATCATGTGTCTTCTAACACCTGGAACAGAAACGAAGAGTTTCCCACACTGTTCACATTTATATTGCTTCTCTCCATATGGTTTGTATCCGGAGTGAGCTGGGATGTGCCTATTAAGGAGGGAATGGCGCACAAAGACTTTTCCACAAATACTTCATTCACATTGTTTTAATCCAGGAGAAATGCTCTCATTCAGATCAAGCTTTGGAATTTGGCTGACAACTGTCCATACTGACTACCTTCTTTGCTTTCACACAGTCTCTGTATCATATGATTTCTGTAAAAAAAAATGACAAGCACATTATTATTGCTTGGTTTAATAACTTTCTACTTATTAATAGGTCTTTGACTTACACTGCTACCAATACCAAGGAAAATGCTTTTTTTTGTTGTTGCCATGACTGAATTATTTGAAAGTAAATGGGTTACTACTGAAAACACAGCTACCACCTGCATGGCTATGACCAAATTAGTAACATTCATGTACACAATTTTGTAGTACTATTTTCAAGTAAACTGTTTTCCAAACACTGACTGCTACGCTGAAGTACATTACATTTTGGGTGAAATTTTTCTAAAAAGAAATAAATTTCAAGTGACTCTTATTTGCTTTGATCGCTTGTTTTTAAGTTCATGACAAGCTAAGATTCCTTCAGAGGACTTTATTTCCTCTTCTCAGTGCAAATTATCTTATCTCTTTCCCAGATTTTTCAAAGTGATCTTCAATATTCTGGCCTTTCCATTTGCTTCCTAAAATACAGACCCACAAAATTATCACAAATTATTACAAACTATAGAAACATTACTAGATTTAATGTTCATTGTACATAGTGCCCATGCCTGATTTCTTCACCAAATCATTCCCTTGCCACATTCCAAATCACAAATAGCACTGATGATAGGGAAATAATTCTGTAATTAAGTGAAATGTGTTGTCATTCTCACCTACAGAAACCAGGTTCCTGCAAGTTTCCTGCATCACTTCTCTGAAGAGAATCTTCTGAGAAGAATCTAGCAAAGCCCATTCCTCCTGGGTAAAGTTCACAGCCACATCCTCAAAAGCCACGGAGTCCTAGAACATCCCACACATGTGGATAGAAGGATGGGTGGGACTGACAGCACTGGGAATCTATAGTCAATCCATAAGCTGTTTACATGATTCTAAAATTTCCAAGCATTTATTCTGTGACTTGATTGTCACAACTCTTACTCTGTTCACACATACTCCCTCCCACACAGCAGTACTAATGCTAGAATTGAACTATTCAAAAAGGCAACAGCAAAGTAGAAACACCCATCTTATTAGAGAATCCAGGGAGTAAGATGTGCTGCGAGGAGTTACCTTTTAACTTCACTTTGTACATTTCTAGTATCTGTCATAATAAAGTCCTACCTGATGTGCATAAGGGAGTTAATATTATCAGTCCTGAGACTACTTATTCTTAAAAACGCCTGCTCACAAAGTTTCATCTTTGTTTGTATTAGTAACTTACATTTTGAAAGGGATTCCACCAACCCAAGTAATAAGAATGACTCACTGCATCTAAATGGCTTATGCAATATATTTGCCAAAACTTTTTCTGCTGAAGGTCCATTATATTGTGTCACTGCAGTGGTGCTTAGGGAACCAGACACCAAAACACAGTCTGAACACTAAGTGTTCAATGAGTTTCCCTGGTAGACAATATTTTACACGTGCTGTCACTTGTTAACTGAGGAATTGAGCCCATTCCATGTGATTACACCAAGACAGAGTAGGCTCACTAAATTTAACTGAGTAGTAAATTAAACCAATAATTGATATTTGGTAATACTAATGCCACAATTTTAAAAATTTCCATTGCACAATATCAAGGTAGAAAAGAATAAGAGGAAATGTGACACATGTTTTTTAAAATGACATTTATATCACCACTTCCAGATGTTATTCCTATGAAATCACATAAATTCCCAACTCAGGTTGTTTTTAGGCAAGAAAAACTACTTTTTCTTACGTAGTAAAAATGACAAATGTCTAATGATTTTTAGTCATCTAAAAAAAGAGTGATGGCTTGTCTAACATACTTCTAAGATTTTCAAACGAAAATATTCAGGACAGCACAGTATTAGCAGAGAGATGAGCAAGCAGATCAAAGGGAAAAAAAAAGTGTTAATGACCCAGCATTCATATGGAAAGTTCATGAATGATAGAGTAGGCACTATAGAAGAGAAAAAGAAATCACATGCGTTTTAAAATATGAGACAAACCAGGCTGGCATCTACTTGGGAAAATGCATTGCATTCTTCTCTATTCCATGAACCATAATCAACTTATTATATATTCAAATATGAAAGATAAAACCAGAACACTTTCAGAAGTCACAGGAAGATTTTTTTTTTTTTTACGAAGGATTAGGCAGAATTTCTTTTATGTAAGAAAACAGTAATAAAGGAACAGACAAACTCAAACATATTAAAATTTAGGGAATAAAAAGAAAATAGAGTGGGCAGGGCATGGTGGCTCACCCCTGTAATCCCAGCAGCTTGGGAGGCTGAGGAGGGCGATCACCTGCGGTCAGGAGTTTGAGACCAGCCTGACCAACATATCAAAACCCTGTCATTTTGTTGTTTGTTCGTTTGTTTGTTTTTTGAGACGGAGTCTCACATTGTCGCTTGGGCTGGGGTGCAGTGGCAACATCTTGGCTCACTGCAACCTCCACCTCCCGGGTTCAAGCAATTCTCTTGCCTCAGCCTCCCGAGTAGCTGGGATTACAGGTGCCTGCCACCAGGTTCAACTAATTTTTTTGTATTTTTAATAGAGACAGGGTTTCATCATGTTGGTCAGGCTGCTGTGGAACTCCTGACCTCATGATCGGCCCACCTTGGCCTCCCAAAGGGCTGGGATTACAGACCTGAGCCACTGTGCCAGGCCTAATACCCCGTGTTTACTAAAAATACAAAAATTAGCTGGGTGTGGTGGTGGGTGCCTAAAATCCCAGTTAATCGGGAGGCTGACACAGGAGAATCACTTGAACCTGGGAGGCGGAGGTTGCAGTAAGCAGAGATGGCGCCGTTGCACTCCAGTTGGGCTACAGAGCAAGACAGTGTCTCCAAAAAAAACAAAAAACAAAAAACAAAAAACAAAACAAAACCCTCAGATATCCAGAGAAGAGGATACAGATGTGTCCACTGTCATTAATTCTTCACCATACTACAAGAGGGAAACTGACATTTTGGTGAATCTTTGTAAATCATCAATTTATCTATCACACTTTTATTTCACTGGTAGCATTGACAGAGCTAAGTCCTACAATTCCATTTGAAATCACCCTTGAAAAGAACAGACCTTTAAAACTTACTACACTCACTCCGGGGAAGAAATAAATACGAATTTTTAGCAAATAAAATACATCATTTTACTTTGCCTCTTTGGAAATAGTATGTTTATCTTTCAAGCTGTACAAGTAAAATGTATCTTACAGTCAATGAAAAACTGAAACTCAAATCAGCGGACAAGCCTTTTCAAGGTAACAAATTCAGGGAGAGGCAGTGCTGACTCCAACACTGACCTTTCTAAGTGTCACGGCAGCCATTCTATCCCTCGGGACACCCATCCTGTTCAGTAAAGTACTCAGTGACCACCTAGGAGGCACTGGCACTGCTCTTTGTCCTCCTGTGTGCCTTCAGTGCATTTTCATGTTCAGGTTGTTGCACATCCTCTCTGTTGTGGGTTTTCCTTTTCCTTTGGGACAGTTTTTCTCTCTTCACAAGTCTGAGACAATCTAGAGAGCAGAAATCATTTCTGCCTTTTCCTCTCAATATCAGCATCCCACTGGCAGACCATCAATGTGTCTCCAAGGAATAAAAACTCTGGCTGGAGGAACAGTTTTAATGACCTAGCTTTAATGACATTACGTTGTATTGTCCATTCATTTTAATGTCCTAAAATTTTAATAACCCTAAGGGGTCACCATTTTAGATGAAATTATACCAGGAGATTCCTCTAAGGCCAAGAGCATCCAGCTACTCCCCTGAGAGACTCTACCCCCTACCTCAGGCTGTCCTTGGCGATGAGATGACCCCGGGGCTGATACTCACTAGACCCTCCAATAGACATGTCCACTGTGGGTATCCTGGGTCATCCCCAGACAGTTCTAAAATTCCAGGACTAGGAAAAGACAGGAGGGTGGCTGAGAACACAGCACCCTGTAAAGTTTTCACAGGGGGACCTCAACCTAAAGACATTTTGGTAATATGTACACTTAGGAAAGATGAAAAGAAGAGAGGCACAAAGAATTTTTTTCTACAGTAGAGTGTCAGATGATTTATTCTCCGCTTTCCTCTCCTGTAAAGTGCTTGGAAACAGAAAAATATTTTGGCCAAGGTGGTTCGTGCCTGTATTCCCAGCACTTTGTGAGGCCGAGGTGGGAGATAAATTAAAGTCAGGAGTTCGAAACCCACCTAGCCAACATGGCAAAACCCTGTCTCTACTAAAAATACAAAAATTAGTTGGACGTGGTGGTGGAAGCCTATAAGCCCAGCTACTTGGGAAGCTGAGGCAGGAGAATCGCTTGAACCTGGGAGTTAGAGGTTGCAGTGATCTGAGACTGCGTCATTGCACTCCAGCCTGGCTACAGGGCGAGACTCCGTCTCAAAAAATACATATATATATATATATATATATATATATATATATATATATATAAATATACATTTAAAAGTATTACATGTAGATAGTATTTGAAGTTATGGGACTGACTGTAGGTAGAAACAAGAGAAGGCAAGGAAAGTTTTTATATTTATATTTATATATAATTATATAAAATTAATATACATAATTATAATATATAAATATATCATATAGGCTGGGCACAGTGGCTTACACCTGTAATCCCAGCAATTTGGGAGGCCGAGGTGGGCAGATCACTTGAGGTCAGGAGTTTGAGACTAGCCTGACCAACATGGAGAAACCCCATCTCTACTAAAGATACAAAAATTACCCAGGCATGGTGGTGTGTGCCTGTAATCCCAGCTACTCAGGAGACTGAGGCAGGAAAATCACTTGAAGGGTGACAAGGGTTAAACTCCGTCTCAAAATAAATGAATAAATAAAACAAGAAATATATATTTACGTCTAAATATATAATTGTAATACATAAATGTATATATAAATATACATTTATTATAAATTTATTGATATATGAAATATGTTTATTTCTGAGATAGTGTCTGGCTCTGTCACCCAGGCTGGAGTGCAGTGGCACTATCATAGCTCATTGGAGCCTTGAACAGATGGCTCAAGCGATCCTCCCACCTCAGCCTCCTGAGTGGCTAGGATTGCATGCACACACCACCATGCGTAGCTAATTTTAAAATTTTTTGTGGAGACAGGGTCTTCCTTTTTTGCCTAAGCTGGTCTTGAACTCCTGAGCTCAAGTGATCTTCCTGCCTCAGGCTTCCAATGTGTTAGATGTGGGCCACTGCATCTGGTCTAATGCATTTTTTAATTTGCGAGTTTATATTATTTGATATTTTGAAGTATTGAATGTGTTGAACAACCAACTTGCAGAATTCTCGAACAATGGATGGTCAGCTCTCATGTCCTGGTTCAAATCGCCCCAGCACACCATGGCTAGAAACCTTTCAGCCAACTTCCACTTATGTGTCCTGGGGCAGGACAATGTCACTTGGCCAATCCCCACTACGAGGGACTCCAGAAAGGCAAGAAACTATTCTGTTCTCTATAATGGAACCTGACAAGGGAGAAGGCAGCTGGGAGGGCCAGCTGGGTCCTCCAACCAGCAGCGTCCACCATCGACCCACTGCCCTAGAACTACACCGTGCTGGGCATTTGGGGCGCTGTTATGAGCAAGAGTTTCCATTTTTCTTCTCATGGGACCTTCATGCTAGTGGCAAGAGACAAATTTTTTTTTTTTTTTGAGAGAGAGTTTTGTTCTTGTCACTCAGGCTGGAGTGCAATGGTGTCATCTCGGCTCACTGCAACCTCTGCCTCCTGGATTCAAGCAATTCTCCTGCCTCAGCCTTCAGAGTAGCTGGGATTACAGGATTGCACCACCACGTCTAGCTAATTTTTGTATTTTTAGTAGAGATGGGGTTTCACCATATTGGCCAGGCTGGTCTGGAACTCCTGAGCCACTGCACCCAGTCAAGAGGGAGATTTTAAATCAATAAGTAGAATTGTGATGAATGCCAAAAAGAAGAATGTGTGTGATGGGGAGGGGACCTAAGTTATTGTCTCACATTTTAACACTTTTGTAGGCAATAACTAAAAACTGAGAAGCTTAAAACAACACACACCTTTAAGACAATTTTGGCAAGCTAGTAGTTGAACACATTTTAGCGGATCCTGTGTTTGGGATCTCACGCCAAGCAGCTGGGAGGCATCCTCATCTGAGGCTCCACGAGGGCAGAATCCATTTCCAGGTCCACTGAGGTTACTGGCAGAATTCATTTCCTCAGACCGGCTTGGCAAGGGCCCAGCTTTTTGCTTCCTTGCCTACAGGGGCCCCTCCAAAGGTCCTTTCTCAGCACAGCATCTCCTTCCTGGAGTGCCTGCAGGCGGAACCTTCCTCTCTAGTGTGCGAAGGTGATGCACTGTGACAGTGACATCCCATTGCTTTTGCCAGGCTCTATGGGTTAGAAGCCAGTCACCGGTTTTGCTCATACCCAAGGTCAGGAAGACTATGCAAGGGCATAGGTTATTGGGAAGTCTGTCACTTTAGGGTGTGGCTGCCACCACTGAACTTGGTGAGAATTTAAGGGTTGGTAGGAGCTGGCCAGGTACAGGGGTGAGGGTGTGTCAGGCAGGGGTGAGGGCATGGAGGGGGATGCAGAGGCCTGCATCCTGGAATGTCCTTTCACTCCCTGAGGTTTTGTTCTCCTGATCCCTGAGTACATCCCAGAACACGGTGGGGCCCTAGCAGGGGAGAGGTAGGGAAGCATGTGTTGTTCATCTGGGGAGCTTGTTAGGCAAATCAGATTAGGGGCCAGGCTTTCAGTGGTGGGTGCGAGTGTGGGAGTGATGAGTGTACAGGTGTCTGTGGGAAAAGCGACGGGGATGGGGTCAGCCCCAGCCACCATGAAGACCTTAACTGTGCATCCACCCATCCCAGCAGCCTCCCTGAGTGAGTGCCTTCAGGGTGCAGGTCCTGTTTTGCACATGGAAGTGAATCAGAGTGGGACACTGCCTTGCCTTAGAGAGGTCACACTTCTCCTTCTTCTTCGTTTTTTGTTTTTTTTGTTTTTGTTTTTTTTGTGTTTTTTGGGTTTTTGTTTTTTTTTTTTTAACTTGCAACAGAGTCTCACTTGTTGCCCAGCCTGGAATGCAGTGTTGTGATGTTGGCTCACTGCAACCACTGCCTCCCAGGTTCAAGCAATTTTCCTGCCTCAGCCTCCTGGGTAGGGTAGCTGGGACGATGGGCACGCATTACCATGCCTGGCTAATTGTTGTATTTTAGTTTCACTGTATTGACCAGGCTGGTCCCAGTCTCCTGGCCTCAACCGATCTGCCCGCCACAACCTCCCAAAGTGCTGTGACTACAGGCGTAAGCCACCACACCGGGCGAGAGGTCACACTTCATGCCAAGTGGGTGGCAGCGACTCAGACAGCACCCCAGCTGGTGCTGGGAGTGAGGGGTGCTCAGTGTCCTAGGAAGGCAGAGGGCTGCATGAGAGGTTCGGGGAGGAAGGACTGGAGGAGGATTTGAGATTTTCACCTGAGCAGCTGGGTGGATGGAGGGGCTGTTTACAGAGAATCACAAGAATGTGGATGAGCAGGTTAGGGCACTAATAAAGCACTCTGTTTTGGCCCGTGGAAAATTGGAGATGCTTCCCTGTGTCCAACTGGGGCTTTGGGAAAGGTCAGGGCTGGGCATCTGACTGGGATGGATGTCTCTGGCTGGCAGCAGAGCATGTGGATGGTTTGTGAAGCCCGGAAGGGCATGAGATTTCCTGTGGCAGTGCCCACTGCAAATGGAAGGGCATTTGGCCTGAGCCCAGACATATACAAGTTGGGCAGAGCAGCTACGGAAGTACAGAAAAACCAAGGGTGTGGGGGCACATGAAGCAGGAATCTCAAATAAGATGAGGAAAGAGGTTTTAAAGACGATCAGGGCTGGGGACAGTGGTGCATGCCTGTAATCCCAACACTTTGGGAGGCTGAGACGAGAGGATAGCTTGAGGCCAGGAGTTT
Source organism: Macaca nemestrina (assembly GCF_043159975.1). Taxonomy (NCBI): domain Eukaryota; kingdom Metazoa; phylum Chordata; class Mammalia; order Primates; family Cercopithecidae; genus Macaca; species Macaca nemestrina. Next base: position 174,562 of record NW_027257583.1, read on the forward strand.
GAGACCACCCTGGGCAACATAGGGAGACCCCATTTCTATAAATAAATAAATACCATTGGTACTTGGCATTTCGGGTGGGGAACAGCAAACACATGAAAGCTCTGAGGCAGGAAAGGGAAGTGATTAGTGCTTGCTCCTGGTTCCTTTATCAGACCTTCAAGAGATGCAGAGACATTTCAGGTACTCCTTGGCCGAGCTCCTTCAGGGAAGGCCTAAGTTCGCTTCTACTTCCCATCTATTAATTTTTTTTTTTTTTGGAGACAGAGTCTCACTCTGTCGCCCAGGCTGGAGCACATGCAGTGGCACAATCTAAGCTCACTGCAACCTCCACCTCCCGGGTTCAAACGATTCTCCTGCCTCAGCTTTCCCAGTAGCGGGACCACAGGTACACGCCACCACGATCGGCTAAGTTTTTGTATTTTTAGCAGAGATGGGGTTTCATCTTGTTGGCCAGGCTGGTTTCGAACTCCTGGCCTCAAGTGATCCACCTGCCTCGGCCCCAAAAAGTACTGGGATTACAGGCGCAAGTACTGGGATTACAGGCGCGAGCCACCGCGCCCGGCCCTTCTTCAGTCCTAACGCCCACCATACCTGCTTCCAAATGTTTGCTGAATGACAAGGTGAACGAGTGAATGGGACTACGTGACTTCCGGTAGCAGGCAATCCTATTCCTTGGACCTCAGTTTCCCTTTTTGTAAAGCAAGCCTGTCTCTCGCTCTCTGCCCTAAAAGCCTGAGTTCTGGGCTTGAGATGAGCGCGTCCTGTAGACCAGACTGCAGGTGGACGTTGAGCTGGGTCTTCTAGAAGGCCAGGATCCGGTCAGCTCTTGGGTCCAGTCCTCCCGCGGGACCCGGTAGGCCCAGTCCCAGCGCCTTCCCGCCCAACCTCCATTTGTTCCCCCAGGCCCCGCCCTCTCCGTGCAGCTCGCTCTCCGTTGGCCAGGGGGCGGGCCTTGGGCGCCCGCCTCCGCTGGGGGCGGGGTGGCGGGCGGCGAGCGGGGCCTTGTGCACCTGCAGGGTGTGTGTCCCGGCCGCAGCCCCGCGCCAGCTGCAGCTCCTTGCTCCGAGCCGGATCCTGAGCGGGGAACACGCGCTGAAGCGGCGGCGGCGGCCCCGCCCCGGGACTCCATTGTTGAGGCTGCCTCCGCTCTGTAGGCTGCTCAGCTGCGCTCCAGTTGGCCCAGGCGCCGCGGCGAGGAGCGGGCGCTGTGAGCCAGCGGCCTGACGTGAGACCGGGTGACGGGGTCTGCGGACCGGGCGGGGTTCTCTACGCCGGGCGTGGCGGCTTCGAGTTGGATTCCGCAGGGTCCGAAGTCGAGATCCGAGGTTCTTGCGCCTGGGCTTTGTCTCGGCCTCGGGTGGCACCGGGGGCTTCGCGCCTGCTGCGATACCGCGTGGGCCTGCGCGGGGGTCCCGGTCGCCCTGCGGGTGGGGGCCGGTCCCCACTGCTCCCCGGATCCCCGCGTCTGCCGCGGAGGGGACTGCATGGACCCGGGCGCTGGCTTCTGAGCCGAGATGACGTCACTGCACTCCAGCGTGGGCGACCGAGTGAAACTCCGTCTCGAAAAAAAAAAACTTGGTAAAATGTTTTACCCAGCCTAGGTACGTGTGGTAGAGCCGAATGAAAGCTTAGAAAAAGATGACTTGAGAACTAGCCCAGCAGAGGAATCAGGTGGGATGTGTTGTTACTGAGTAAGTGAAATTTGCACCTGCTTTCTCCCAGGCCTCGTTGAGTTGTGTACAACAGAGAGCTCAGGTGTTGGGGGCAGTTGACCGGTTGAAGAATGCATTGCTATTATGGGAGGAACATTGGGCTTTGAAAAAGCAGAACTGGATCCACGTTCTTGCCTGGTAACTCTAACTATCATCTAGTTTGTAAAGGCAAATGCAGTTCACTGAAAAATTCTTATGACAGTGGGGAAAGGATTGGGGCGTCTGCATTGGTTTGTGTAATATAGGTCATATGAACGAGCATTTAGGCTGGAGGGAGGCTTTTCATCTCTATAACTTTACTTTCACAGGACAATTCCATCATGATTTGAAGATTTTTGAGTCAAAACTACATTATTCTGCTACGTGTTTCGGGGCAAATTTATACATACAATTTGCTTAAATATTTCAGATGATACAAGAATATATATGTGGGGTAAAAAGCTGAAATTTGCATTCCGCCTTCTCTAGAAGTAACCATTGTGAATAGTTAACTCTGTATTCCAGCTATTTTGTATACTATAAATACACTGTGAACATTTGAGTGTATATAGACATGTATGTTACACACAGTTTTAGAGATGGAATATTGCTGTGTTGCCCATGCTAGTCTCAAACTCCTGGGCTCAAGTGACCGTCTCGCCTCAACCTCGCAAAGTTTTGGAATTACAGGCATAAGCCACCGCGCCTGGCCTGCATGAGTATATTTACTAATTGCTAAGTTACTCTGTTCAATACGTGTCTATTGAACTCCCCCATGTGCCAAGCATTGTTCTGAATACCTTATATGCACCAATTCACTTAATTTTTAGAGCAGCTCTATTATTGTGGCCCTTTTACAGTGAGGAAACTGAACCACAGAGAGGCTGGGGACGTCGTCTAACATCACACAGCCGGTGCTGTTGGAATTGAGGTTTGAACCCAGACAGCTGGCTTCAGATCTCTTATCTGTTATCATAGATGGCACACCCAAACCTTAGGGCCGTCTCCCAAGCCTTGCCTCCGATACGGGCTCGCCTGAGCTCTGCGAGAGCCATGTCTGTGAGGTGTCTTTCCTCTTTAAGAACACAAGTCTTGGAATTGTCGCAGACCCTGGTAGGACCTCTTGAGGACCAAAAACAGGGATTCTTCAAGCCTGCTCCAAGGGCCAGATCTCTGATTTAGCTACTTGGAAGGTAGACGTGGAAGACAGTAATTTTACCAGAACAAAAAGTCAGGATGGCTGGGCTAACTCGGCCAGATGCAGTGGCTCATGCCTGTAATCCCAGTACTTTGAGAGGCCGAGGCAGGTGGATCACCTGAGGTCGTGAGTTCGACAGCAGCCTGACCAACAAGTTGAAACTCCGTCTCTACTAAAAATATAAAAAGTAGCTGGGCGTGGTGGCAGGTGCCTGTAATCCCAGGTACTTGGGAGGCTGAGGCAGGAGAATTGCTTGAACACGGTTGGTAGAGGTGGCATTGAGCTAAGATTACGCCACTGCACTCCAGCTTGGGTGACAGAGTGAGACTCCGTCTCAAAAAAAAAAAAAAGAACAATGGTTGGCTGACTCATAGGGAAGAGGCCCCACAGCAGCCGTAGGACCTTGGCCACTTGGGTGGAAAAGAAGGAAGGAAGAGTTTCACCCATGGCGGTGACCTGGACTGCAGAAACCACACTAAACAGTCCACCTCCTGGAGCCTGGCCACCCCATTTGCTTCTTTTCTCCTTGGGTAGAGGGCGTGGGGAGCTTTCTAGCCCGGAGGCTGAGCAGCGCAGCTTCTAACCAGGGTAGGTGTTTGTCTGTCCCTGGGAATACAGACAGCATTCTCATAAGCAGCCCAAATCCTCCTGAACAGCTTTTTGTAGGGTGGGGCGGGGCAGAGGGTCATTTTGACTCGTAGGTACCTTTTCCACTTTCACTGCTGATAACTGTGTTACAGATTAAAGTTTTGTTTTTGATACTGAAGCGGGCTTAAGAGAGTGAGCTATAATGGCACATCTAAGTCTGCTAAAATAGAACCACGGGGTAGTGTAGGAAAATCTCTTCTAAATTATGGATCATATATGGTGAACGTTAGAAGTCATGTGTACCTAAGTTGAAAAATCAAAACATGTCTTGTATTGGGGTGACCCCGGTAAGTCTGGGTGCCACTGCGCCTTGTGTGAACACAGGATGCTGAGGTGTAGGGATCAACAGGCTTTTTCTGGACATCTTCCGCTTCTCTCTTGGAGTAAAGTGGGGCGACAGTAGGAGTGCACAGCTGTTGGTCCCCTAAATTTGTCAGCTGTTTTTCCTGTGGGATTCCATTTAATGCAATCTTGGAGGTAAAATTATTTTATTGAAGATGAAGATAGAGGCTTAAAGAAGTTAAGAAAATTGTTCAAGGTCACGTCAATTTTTTATTTTTATTTTTATTTTTATTCTTTTGAGACTCAGTTTTGCTCTTGCCCAGGCTGGAGTGCAATGGCATGATCTCGGTTCACCACAACCTCTACTTCCCAGGTTCAAGTGGTTCTCCTGCCTCAGTCTCCCGAGTAGCTGGGATGACAGGCATGCACCACCATGCCAGGCTGATTTTGTATTTTTAGTAGGGATGGAGTTTTTCCATGTTAGTTAGGCTGGTCTTGAACTCCCAACCTCGGTTGAACCACCCGACTCAACCTCCCCAAGTGCTGGGATTACAGGTGTGAGCCACCACGCCTGGCCGAGGCCATGTAATTTCTTAAGTGGAAAGATGAAGTACTTGATGAACCCAGAAGTTTGACGTCAAGGCCCTTGATCTTTCCATAACACGTGGTTCCTTCCCTGGTTGGTGGGAGTGACTGAAGAACTTAAGGAAGCTGTGTTTTGTGGAAAGAGGACCTGAGGGGTGTATGGTCTTTCCAGGCTTGGAATCTGCCATGCTGGGCTTCTGAATTGTATAGCGTGGCCATATAGAGAGAAGCCCCTCATTTAAGACTTGTTTTTTGGGGGAAATAAAGGAAGGCTGCCCACATGAGACAGGCAGAGGCGACTTTCTCAGAAGTGCTGTGGCAAGGGAGTTGGCACCATCACTTGCGTGTGGCACAGACTGATATGCAAGTGAATGGCGGATGAGGAGTGGGAAAGCTTCAGGATGGAAAAGAACGGCTCCCAGTGGAGGCTCTTGTGAGGGCTGGAGGCGGCTGTGCAGAAGCGGAGTGTCCTTGGTTGATTAGGGGTATATTTGGCTTTCTCTGAATGATCCTAACTGGAAACAGGGGCCAAAATTAGGGTGGCTGTTAGTTTTGAGTCAAGTCCTGGCCACCTAGGACAGAGTCGTTTCTTAGTTTCTGGGTTGTGGAGAGAGAGCAGTCTGGCTTACTGTAGATAGGGGATTGGTTTCCTGGGTGGGCAGCTACAGGTTGTGGTCTGAGTTCTGTCTTTCTACATATGATCAGGCATCATCTGTTTGTATATTCAGTCCCTCATTTTTCTTGTCAGTAAAAATATCAAATGACAAATTGGATACATTGGGAACTTTTTAGATGTCTGTGTCCCCTGGAGGAAGTTTTCACGTTCACATTTAATCAGAATGAATATAAACAATTGGGCCATTTATCTTGAAGGTTTAAAATAGGAAATCTTCAACAATACTACCTCGGCGCCCTTGCTTGTCTGTCCATCGATAGGGAATGTGTTTTTATCCACCGCCGGCTCATCGTCCACCAGTTTGTGGTTGATCCACTTCTCTATACGTCTTGTCTTGTGTGCATCTCATTGTTTGCTAGTGTTAGCTTTCCCCTTCGTCAGTGTGGTTTATTTGTGTAGTATCTGTTGGTAGGAAGTTATTTGTGGAATTTGTGAATGGAAGGGACCTTGGAGGTCTGCTAGGTCAGCCCAGTGATTTTCAAGATAAATGGAAATACAGCGAAATGTTCCAGCTCTTTTTGGTGACAAAACCAGGAATAGAAAGCAGTGTTCCTTGTACCACAATGTCATTGAAAGACAGCTCAATGTGCGCCTAAAATGCAGAGTAACTAACTTTCATTTATCTCTGCTTCTGACTCTTGTTATCAGACATTTTAAATTGACCTTAATGTGTTAGCAGAAATATGAAAAGTCCCGACTTGTTTACATATAAGGTACTTTGTCGCCTACTCATTTGGTTGTTTTTTTCAACAGGATTGAAAAGACATTGTTATAAACTGAATGTTTATGTCTCCCCCAGATTCTTGTACTGGAGCCCTAACTGCCATTGTGATGGTATTAGGGGGTAGGACCTTTGGGAGGTGATTAGGGTTAGATGAGGTCATGAGCATGGGCCCTGGTCTGACAGGATTAGTGCCCTTAGAAGAAGAGAAACCAGGCCAGGTGTGGTGGCTCACACCTGTAATCCCAGCACTTTGGGAAGCCGAAGTGGGCAGATCACGAGGTCAGGAGATTGAGACCATCCTGAAACCGTGTTTCTACTAAAAATACAAAAATTAGTTGGGTGTGGTGGCACGTGCCTGTAATCCCAGCTACTCGGGAGGCTGAGGCAGAGAGTTGCTTGAACCAGAGGGTCGGAGGTTGCAGTGAGCTGAGATTGTGCCACTGCACTCTAGCCTGGTGACAGAGCAAGACTCTGTCTCAAAAAAAAAATATATATATATATAGAGGAGAAAGCAGAGAGCTCCCACTCCCCTGGTGTGAGGAAACAAGAAGAAAGGTGGCTGTCTGCAAGCCAGGAAGAGGTCCCTGTCCGGGAACTGAGTTGGCCGACACTTTGATCTTGGACTTCCAGCCTCCAGAGCTGTGAGAAATAAACTACTGTTTAAAACACATAGCCTATGGTGTTTTTTATGGTATTTGCCTACGGTATTATGGCCATCTGATTTGACTGATACAGAGATGGTTCCAGAATACTGTAGCCTGTATCTAAGTTGGTGATGCCATGAAAATAAACGTGGTAGTTCATTCCTTTCTATAAAGATAGCGCCGTGAGCCCAGGGCCCTTGCTTGTGTCTTAGTTGTGTCGTTTTCTTATAATAGCTTCCTAATTTCTCTTCTCCCCCTCTAATTTATATTATATATCTGGATTAAATCATATAGGGTATGATTTTATACTTTATGTCTATACAAACTTGTAGTGATTTTATTTCATTTTATTTGATTTTTGAGACATGCCCTTGCTCTGTTGCTCAAGCTGGAATGCAGGCGTGCCCTGACAGCTCACTGTAACCCTAAATTCCTGGGCTCAAGTGATCCTCCCGCCTCAGCCTCCTGAGTAGCTGGGACTATAGGTGTGCTATCCTGCCTAGCTAATTTTTAATTTTTTTGTAAGGATAGAGTCTTGCCGTGTTGTCCAGAGTGGTTTCAAACTCCTGGCCTGAAGCAGTCCTCTCGCCTCAGCCTCTCAAAGCACCGGATTACAGGTTTGAGCCGCCACACCCGGCCAAGTGATTTTTCATTGTTAAGATCAAGGACAGGTTCCCTGGCTTGGCATTCAAGGCTCATGATCAGGTCGTGATATGCAAGTTTGGGTTTCAGTGTTTCCATTCCCGCCATGAGCCTTGCGCTCCAGCTTGTTTCCTAAGCCCTGTTCTGAAGCCCAGCCTGAGAGCTGCACTTAGAATTTATACCTTCTCATCTCTTCATCGTCTTCGCCTATGTTCTTATCTCCATCTGGGCCATCGTCTTCGCCTATGTTCTTATCTCCATCTGGGACATCGTCTCCACACTTCTGCCTCTTTAAATCTTCTCCATCCTTCAAGACTTGAAATACTCGCTTCCTTTACATGATCCCCGCTGTGACATCCAAGCTAGAATTAATCCTTCTTCCTTTGAACTCTGATAGTGCTTAATGTTTTTCATCCTTTAATTATACAGCAGTCCTGTGTGTTAGATATTATTATTCTCCCAGTTTTTCATAGTTACTTTGAAAATATTTGCTATAGTCATATATTTTGAATACGTAATATAAGCGACATTCAAAAGGTCCTGGAGAGTGAAAGGCAGTCCTACTCCCATCACTGCTCTGTGACCACTCTTGCCAGTTTTTGTTTGTTTGTTTTTCCAAGGCAGAGGCTTGCTCTGTCACCAGGCTGGCGTGATCTCAGCTCTCTACAACCTCCGCCTCCCAGCTTCAAGCGATTCTCCTGCGTCAACCTCCTGAGTAGCTGGGACTACAGGTGTGCTCCACCACGCCCAGATAATGTTTGTATTTTGAGTAGAGACGGTGTTTCACCATGTTGACCAGGATGGTCTGGATATCTTGGCCTAGTGATCCACCTGCCTCAGCCTCTCAAAGTGCTGGGATTACACGAGTGAGCCACTGTGCCCAGCCTGTGTGTCTTGTTTTTAAAAACACAGATGTTGGCATAAGATAAACACGGTTGTCCACCGGTAAGTATTTAGGTTGTTCCCAACCGTTTGGATTAATCAATGCTGAGTTGTACATAATTCTTGCATATTTGCGTGAATATGTTCATAGGATGCATTGCTAGAAATGGAATTGTGGGATCCAGTGTTCTGAGAATTTTAAATGTTGATGGGTGTTGCTGGATTCCCTTCTGTTAGGGCCATACCGTTATCTCACTGTCAATGTGTAAGGGCGCCTATTTCTATTTCCTTGCCAACAGTTTCTTCTCAGCTGTTTTCTTTGACATCACACACACACAAATAGCCCCCTTGTTCCATAAAACGTGGACATTTTACATTTCTACTTAAAGTGTGCTCACACTGACTGAAGCCCTGTGTTGCAGTGATGTGTGCTGCTAGGATTGTGGCTCTGTTTCGAATTTGCTAGCCAGGCTATGGCTTTCCAGGCAGGTATTTTTTGTTCGTGTTGTTGCTGCCATTGGGCTGTGTGAATTTCCCTCCACTGCCCAGCCAGATTTCCTTTCCAGTGGACGGGCTTAGTGTCTCATCCAGCAGCCCTGTTTCCTGGTGACCTGGGCCGAGTGTCTCTTAACAGCAGCCCTGTTTCCTGGTGACCTGGGCCGAGTGTCTTATCGGGTAGCCCTGTTTCCTAATGACCTGGACCGAGTGTCTCATCCGGCAGCCCTGTTTCCTGGTGATCTGGACCCAGTGTCTCATCCGGCAGCCCTGTTTCCTGGTGGTCTGGGCCGAGTGTCTCATCCGGCAGCTCTGTTTCCTGGTGATCTGGGCTGAATGCCTCCATGAGAAGTTGCACCCATCTTCTCCAGTAGTGCATCTTTTCACAGCACGCAAAACTTTTTTACCGTGTTTCTAGTGGGACAGGCACTAGCTCTTTTCTGGGCATCAGGAGACCTGGCTTTGTTCTGGTTCAAGCCACAGCTGGTGAGTTACCAAAGACAAGTCGCATCTGGTCCCTGGTCCTTTGCTTTATAAGTGGAATCACAGTCCGAGTGGACATCACTGCCCTGGTCTCTATGCGGTGCTGAGTGTTGTGGGGATGATGGCTAAGTGTCAGGGTGCATTTCCACCACTAGGGGATTACAGTCCAGCAAAGACACAGGAGAAAAACTAACAGCCCCGGGGAGGTACATAGAACCAGAGGAGTTTGAAAGGGTGGTTCCAAGCTCCTTGGTGTGATTGATGTGATCACAATAAACATTTTATCTCTAAGTCTTGGGCCATTGGACCAAGAGAAGAGAGAGCTGGTGTTGAGTTGTAGTGAGAGGTGCGTGGTTCGTGTGCCTGCTGAGTCTGGCTTGGACTCAATTCCATTAAGTCCCATTCCATTTTACCTTCTGTTTCCACCTTTTTCATGCTCCTGCTTGTTTCTCCAGAAAAAATTGCAATAAATTCCTTTCAAAAACTTTACAAAAGCCATAGATGCTTATTGAAAATAGTTCAAATGATATGGAAGGCAGAAAGATAGTGAGTGTTTTTCTGTTGTGTGTTTGGATGAATGTGTCTTTGGGGTAGTCACTATTAACACTGGGTGTATTTCCTTCCAGATCTTTTCCAGTGTACCTACAAATATATATGTACACTTTGTAAAAAACAAAATAGTACCTGATAAACACTGAGTCCCCCTACTCCCACTGCACAGTCTCCATGGACATCTTTCCATGGTGATACGATGAGACCTGATCGACTCCTTTCGTTCGCTGGAGTGGCGGGTAATAATAGCTACAGATAACTCACCTTCAGTGGGCATTTACCATGTGACAGTGTCTGTGCTCCAGGCAGGCTACATGAAGTGGGTCTTAAGGCTTTTTACAACAATGCTATGGGTGAACACAGTAATTGTTAACATTTTGCAAATGATAGAATTGCAGTAAGGAGAAGCAAAGCTACTTGCTCAAACTCATGACAGAATTCCCGAGAGAGAGAGAGAGAGAACACTTTTAAGACAATTGTTGTTATAGTCAGATGATTTATGATCATTTGAAGAAATAGTGCATTCAGTGAATACATTTCAGGGTCTGGTACAGTCTGGGAGCTGTTCCTGAAAATGCACTGGGCTAGAGATAAGGGAGAGGTCCATTGGCCCTGGGCCCCTAGTGCAAGGAGGGAGGTCCCGGGGAAAGGGGGCATGGAAAGGAGGTCTCTGAACAAACCTTGCAACATCCATTTCTGCTGAGTCCGGTCCGAGGTCTGGTTCTTGACATGTACACTTTTCAGAGATACTTGGTTTCGATTTTTATCTTGGCTCACCTGAGCAGCCATGGTTTCGAACTGCCTGGAGATGTGGTCTGGCAGGCCAGTGCTATGGCCATCCTTCCGGCTCCTGCAGGAGGGGAGTCATCCTGGGACTAGAGGGCTTCGCCTGTAATCAGCTATCTCATAATAAGTGGATTTGATGCTGGTTTCGCTAAGTCAGGAAACTTCTCATGTGGAAGGAAAACTGATATTTGTTTTTGGGTTTTGCTGAGGAGCCACAGGGTTTAGAGCAGGGACTGGAAGTTTGTTGACACACACATGAGCGCACTCAAACATCTTCCATGAAACGCGGAAATAAACACAGTGTTTCAGAGAGGTCCCTGGCTTTGGGATATAAATATTTCTGTAACAGAATGGCACTGGATGTCTGCTGTATTTTTTTCTCTGCTATTTTGGCAAGTTTTATTTGGGTGTGTGTCTCCTGTACAGCAGGTATGACATCAGTTTTTGCCACCAAGTATTTACAGCCTTGGTACCTCCTATGTGGGTCACTTTTATGCCCTGGTTTCTTTGGGGAAATTGTAGGTCTCCTACCCAAAGCACATTGCCCATTTCAAGGTGCTCCTGGTTTCTGAACACCTGTGGCAGTGCCTTCCATGTGGGTGAAGCCAGCCGAGAAAGTACCCCTCCCCAGGGAGTGGGGACTGGTGATTGCCTGAGTGAGGAGGCCAGGTATGAGCCCTGGACTAAAACTTGTGACCGACTGCTTTTCCTTCCCCTCCTCTCCCTCCTATTTTCCCACCACCTCAACTTTTTAAAAATTTCTTATTAAAAAGTAAGCAATTATTTCTGTTTCCTTTATTCTCTATTCCTTGCTAATCGTATGCAGAGTGAGCCTGGGACAGTGGAAAGGAAAGTTGTACTTAGCTTCAGATGATCCTACCAGCCCCGCATTGAGGGGCTTCCGCCAGGCGGCATTGTCATGTGGCGTTGTGGAGGTTCTCCTTTCAGTCCTCAGCGTTAACCAGCAGAGGCAGGTGCTACTTATTCCTGGCTAATGTTGAGAAAATTGAATTCAAAGTGGCTAAGGGAACTTCCCAAAGTCACATAAGAAGTAGCAGAGTAGAACCAAACACAGATTGTCTCTGAATCAGGCAGGTTGTTAGATTCCAAAATGGGCTCTTAGTTTTTGGAGGTCAAATAGCTGAACAGACACAGATATTTCTTTTTTCTTCTTCCTTTTTTTTTTTTTTTTTTTTTTGAGCTAGGGTTTTGCTATGCTGGCCAGGCTGGTCAAGGCTCAAGCTGTCCTCCTGCCTTAGCGTTCTAAGTGCTGGGCTTACAGGTTTGTGTCACCACACCCAATCGAACAGACATTTCTTTAAAGAAGACATACAAATGGCCAAAAAATAGGTGAAAAAAAATGCTCAGCATCACTTATAATCAGAGAAATGCAAATCAAAACTGCAGTGAGGTATCATCTCACCTGTTAGGATGAGTATTATCAAAAAGACAAAAAGTAACAAGTGCTGGCGAGGATATGGAGACAAAGGAGCTCTTACACACTGTAGGGGGGTGTACACTAGAGCAGCTGGCTGGGCGTGGGGCACACGCTGACATCCCAGCACTTTGGGAGGCCGAGGCGGGCAGATCACCTGATAACAGGAGTTGGAAACCAGCCTGGCCAACATGGTGAAACCCCGTCTCTACTAAAAACACAAAAATTAGCTGGGAGCGGTGGATCATACCTGTAATCCCAGCACTGTTGGGCGGCTGAGGTGGGTGGGTCACTTGAGCCCAGGAGTTCAAGACCAGCCTGGCCAACGTGGTGAAACCCCATCTCTACTAAAAAATACAAAACTTCGCCAGGTGTAGTGGCGGGTGCCCGTAATCCCAGCTACTCAGGAGGCTGAGGCATGAGAACCACTGGAACCCGGGAGGCGGATGCTACAGTAAGCAAGCCGAGATTGCACCACTGTATTCCAGCCTGGGCCACAGTGAGACTGTCTCGAAGAGAAAAAAGAAAAAGAGTAAGAGTAAGTTAGGGCACCCACTATGGCAAACAATATGGAGGTTCCTCAGAAAACTGCAAATGAAATTACAGTGTGATCCAGCAGTCCCACTACAGTGTAGATACCCAAAGAAAAGGAAATCAGTGTCGGAGGGGCATCTGCACCTCTATGTTTCCTCCAGCACTGTTCACCATAGCCAAGATATGGAATCAGCCTCGGTGTCCAACAGCAGATGATGGATAGAGAAAATGTGGTGTTTATACACAATGGAGTACTATTCAGCCATAACACGGGATGAAGTCCTGTTATTCTCAGCAACGTGGATGGAACTGGAAGATATTATGAAATAAGCCAGGGACAGGAAGTTACACAGCACATGTTCTCTTATGTGGAAGGCAAAAAAGAGTGGATCTCATTGAAGTTGAAAGTAGACAGAGGATCCTAGAGGGTGAGAAGGGTGGGGGAAGAGGAAGATAGGGAGAAATTTGTTAAAGGATACAAAATTATAGCTGGATAGGAATAAGTTCTAGTGTTCTATAACATAGGATGACTATAGTCAACAAGAACATGTAGTTTCAGGCTGGGCGCGGTGGCTCATGCCTGTAATCCTAGCACTTTGGGAGGCTGAGGTGGGTGGATCACCTGAGGTCAGGAGTTTGAGACCAGTCTGGCCAACGTGGTGAAACCCCGTTTCTACTAAAAATACAAAAATTAGCTGGGCATAGTGGTGGGTGCCTGTAATCCCAGCTACCAGGGAGGCCGAGGCAGGAGAATAGCTTGAACCTGGGAAGGAGATGTTGCAGTGAGCTGAGATCACACCACTGCCCTCTAGCCTGGGCAACAGAGCAAGACTTTGTCTCAAAAAAAAAAAAAAAAAAATATATATATATATATATATATATATATATATACTTCCAGATAATTGGAGGAAGGGTATTGAAAGTTACCAACACAAAGAAATGATAAATGTTTAAGATGGTGGATATGCTAATTATGCTGATCACATGCATTACATGTATTATAACATCACTCTGTGTACTCCATACATATGTGCAGTACACAATTATGTGTCAATTAAAAAAAGCTGAACTTAGATTGGAATGGCTATGAAGTAGCTAGCTTTTTCATATTTTTGATATAGACCCTAGGCATTTATTTTAAGTAAACTACCCTTGGCTTCAGGAAATGTTTAGTATTCGAGTTTTAACCTTGCATTTTATAATATAGAGAAGTAAAACTGTAGGTTTACTTTCGATACGGTCATAGGGATTTGCAGTGATGACTTTTTTATGTAATAAGGGGGAAAATACCTTAATTAATAGGCATACATGCTCATTATTCTTACTCTTACACATTTTTAGTTGTTGTCCAGGCATTGTGATACTTATGTAAACAGTATGCAATATCTTAGGTAGGAATCAGAATTTTAAGGTAAGAATACTTAGAGTTATATATTTTCAAACTTTCAAACTGGACATTTTACATGTCCATTATATAACAGTAATTAAATTTGAAAAAGACAATACCTGTCTTTAATATGGGTGATGTTCTAGGATTTTTTTTTTTTTTTTTTTTTTTTTTTTTGAGTGAGCGTCTGACTTTCTCCCAGGCTGGAGTGTAGTGGTCCGATCATGGCTCACTGCAGCCTCAGCCTCATAGGCTCGAGAGATCCTCCCACCTCAGCCTCCCAAGTAGCTGGGACCACAGGTGTACAACACCATGCCCAGCTAATGTTTAAAATGTTTGCAGAGACAGGGCCTTCCTCTGTTGCTCAGGCTGGTCTGGAATCCTGGGTTCAAGTGATTCTCCTGCTTCATCCTCCCAAAGTGCTGTGATTACTGGCATGTGCCACTGCCTGGCCCCATATAAGTGGGATGATGACTTGAGCCTAGGAGTTCCAGACCAGCCTGGGTAACATGGCTCAAGATCCTGTCTCTACAAAAACTAAAAAAATGAACTGGTCACCGTGGCACCTGCCTGTGGTGCCAGCTACTCCAGGAGACTGAGGCAGGAGGATAACTTGAGCCCAGGAGTCGAGGCTGCATTGAGCTCTGATCTTGTCATTGCATTCCAGCCTGGGTGACAGAGTGAGACCTTGTCTCTTAAAAAAAGTTACTGACTACCTGATTATTCATACGAAAAAAAACCTGAACTCTGATCTAAACCTCATACCTCGTACAAAAATTAACTCAAAATAGATCATGGATTAAAACGTGAAATACAAAATAAAGATGAAAGGAGGAGATAGAGACTGGGAGAAACTATTTGCAAACCACATGTCTGATAAAGGACTCATATCTATAATATATAAAGAACTATCCAAATTCAGCAGTGAAACCAAATCATCTAGTTTGAAAGTGAATAGCAGACCTGAAGAGACATTTCAGATAACATATAAGCACATGAAAAGATGTGCAACATCATGAGCCATCAGAAAAATGCACACTAAAGCCACGTCACTATACACCTATCAGAATGCCTAAAATAAAAAGTAGTAACAAGACCAATGCTGGTGAGGATGCAGGGAAACCGGATCACTCACACTTGGCTGGTGGGAATGGAAGATGGTAGGGCCATTCTGGAAAACAGCTTGACAGTTTCTTAAAAAGCTAAATGTGCAATTGCCGTAGGAGGCAGCATTCACATTCATGGGCTGCTATCCCAGAGAAATGAGGACTTATGTTCACACAAAAGCCTATATGTATCTGTTCATAGCAGCAGCATTTATAAAGGCTAGAAACTGGAAACAGCCCGGAGACTGCTCAGCAGGTGAATGGTTAAACAAACTGGTGCACCCAGGCCCCAGATACCACTCTGCAGTAGTTAATGACATCCTTGTTCATCAGTCTTTCAAAGTAGAAACCACCATCATGCTTAATCCCCTTTTTTCCATCCTGGGTCTGAGTGGACTTCATTTTGCATTTCTTTCCAATACATTTTCCCTCTGTCCTTTCTGGTTGTGCCTCATGCCTGATTTGAACTGTTGTAAGAGCCACCGAATTGTTTCTCTGTCTCATCATGGAATCCTTTCTACACTTCATGCCCCACATTGCCATTGGAATAATCTTTCCAAAACATGAACAAACTAACTTAAAAGAAATATCCCAGGTAGCCTTCCAAATAAGTATAAGCTTTCTGTTAGAAGTTTGACTTCTTGTCTATAGGGAACCCCAGGACTGTAGAGAGACGGATTTGCTGTTAGAAGTTTGACTTCTTGTCTATTGGGAACTCCAGGACTGTAGAGAGACGGATTTGCTGTCTGCATTTTCAGATCAGGCAGAAATCCCTGGAGGGGCCCATGTGGAATAGTGGCACAAATACCGGTTCTAGAATCAGAAGCCCTCATATCCTGGTTCTAACACTAGCTGGATGTTCTTGGGAAAATTTTGGTTTCAAACCTCAGTATGAGGAAGCATACCCAAGGGATCACACAAGGCTGCTGGGAGAAGCGGATGAGGGGCATGGTGAACATGCTGTGTAATCCGTGAAGCACGTCGTATGTGTGAGAAGTGGAGCTGTGTGGATAACGGTTCTGGAATCATTGTATGAAAACGATGGAAAGCACATTCGTAGTTCTGCCTGATGATAGCACTGGGCACCTGTGTTGTACATGCCTGCCACATGGGTGAGGCCCGGGTCAGTACAGCTCACAGTTTGCTTTTCATGCAGTTAGAAAGGCCTGAGAGGACCCTTCCCCCCTCCAGCTGTAGGAAGGAGGCGGCTGTCTCCTGCCTCTATTTGGTGGGATTGTCTGTGGCTCCTTGGGGACAGGAATGCAGGGAGTGGGGGAAGAAAGCCGGCCTGACTGCTCACTAGTCAGCCTTCCCCCAGGGAGGAGTGGAGGGGTCATTTCGTGGTAACTTGCCAAGTCTTTTTTAACCCATCTGCTCTTAGAAATGATCAGCATGACCAAGTAAAAGCCCCGTTAGAGACAGATGGGCTGTGTGTCCCGTGCCTTTGTGACTTTGTGGCCTCAGAGCTGCCAGAACTCGATAGATTTCTGGGGAATGCTGGGTCAGCCAAGGGGCTGAAAAGAGTGAGAGGAAGAAAATTCCCCCTCGCTGCTCTGGTCTGGGAGTGATTACTGAGGAGAGCGGCATGGAGGGCCCAGCCGTGGGGTCCCTCTCAAGCACGCCCTCACCGCAGTGGGAATGCGGATCTCAACTTCCCTAGGCCTCCGTGATTTTCGTCTGTCACATACTCACGTCCAGCAGGGATGTCTATGGTGATGAGATGAGGGAGCATCCTAGCACATGTGGCACTTAGTAGGCTTGCGGTGAGTGGACTCTGGCACCAGTGGGACAGGAGACTGGGCGCTGCGTGTGGACGTGCTCACATGCTGGTGTCGTGGGTGGACAGAGGAGAGAGGGACGCTCTGCAGTTCTCCTTTTGGTCTGTCACCCCTCCTTTTGTGAACAGAATCCGTGAGTGTATTCTGTTGCCGCAGTCAACTTAGTAGGCTGATTGCTCAATTTTCTGCTTCCACTTTTGATTTCTTAAGAATGGGAAAAGGAATATTTCCGTTACTTTTCTGGTTGATGGCATACATTCCTTGATATCACCTTAATGCTTTCTAATTTCGATGTATTTTGGATGCTGGAGCTTGCCTGACATCTGTGTTTTTATGCCTCACCCTGTCGCGTAACTGTTGGCCACACCAGGACCAGAGACAAGTGACCAGACCGATTGGTAGCAGGGCTAGGACTGGAATTCTTCAGCCTTTTGATGCCCAGCAGGCTCTGTTTTCTGTATCGCACTGCTCTTCCCTGTTTCAACCCCTGTTAGGACAGTGGATGTGAAATGTAGCTGGGCGCTTTTGGGGGTGTGATAGAAGTATGGCAGATGCCTCAGACTGGCATTTTTCTCTGACTCTGAATTCTCATGGCTCAGAGTCAGTCTCTAGGCTACTGACCGGGAAGATACAGGAAGCTGTTCTGTATGGCAAACTATGCCAGGGCATTTTTTTCACCCGGCAATTTGTTTGGTTTGGACTGGAATAAATCTCTGATGTTGGTTTCTTTGCCAATATTATTAGGGAGTGGAGCCTGACTTGTTAACTTAGCCCGATTCATAGTGCTTAGAATCTCAGTGAGTGTGTGTTGAACTGAGTGGAAGTGTGAGAGCATCTTGGACAGTGGTTTGCAAACGTAGCTGCATCTGGATGGCTGTGAAAAAAGCATGCTTGCTTACTCCCGACCAGTTGAAATAGAATCTGCAGGAATGGAGCCTGGGCAGCTCTAGTGCTGTTAAAAACCCCCAGGTGGTTCTGATATACCGTAAAGGTTGAGATCCACTGATCCACAGTGAATTGGAGGCCTGGATCATAGACATGCCTTACGCTTTCACCAGCTTAGAATGGCTCTTGTGCTTTAGAACTGTGAAAAAAAAAAAATTGTTACCCAGACAAATGTGGAAACAGCCTAAATGCCACATCCTGTTACTCCCTGTCATGAAGTATATTTAGCAGTTATTCACTCTATTCTGATCTCTACCCATTCCACCTTTTCTTCATGGAACAATAATTTGACAGTTGGTTATGCAGAACCAGAGTAAGTCTAGTTTGATTGGCGGGAAACGATTTTGGTTATGAAGTACCCTTTAGGCATTTATTGAACTCTTGTTTGTACCACCGCTGTGCTGGACAGTTTATAAATATTACTTCTTTAAACAAGGCCTATTGAGTCAGGCTGCCTGGGTTTTGCAAGTAGTTGTGTCATTTGGGGTAAGTTTTTAAGCTTATATAAACCTGACTTTCATCTATGAAATGGGATGACAAGGGGTCATTATCATCTCACAGGATCGTGCAAATGTGTGTGTAAAGTGCTTAGTTTCGTGCCTAACACATAATAACTAGTTAATAAAGTTATTACACCATCGTCGTCATATTTAAATGTAAATATTAAGAGCTAATAAATTTGTAAAAGGTACTATACGTTTACCCCTTGACTACTTTAGTTTTAAGTGGTTGGGTTAATTTATCCCTTAAATATTGGCCTCTTGAATACCTTGAATTTCAATTGAACGTAGCCAGAGGATTTCATAATTGGACCATTGCCTCTGGAAGTTGGAGCTTTGTTTGTTCGTTTGGTTTCACTTCCTACACTAAGCATGTGGCTGTGCACACCTTTATGGTGACTTCTGGTACTGGGGAATCAAAGCTTCATTCGCTTCTTTGGAGGAGATGATCTTATGCTATATGAAGCACTCAGACTTTGTTAACTGTGTACCATCCAGACAAGACCATGTGCTTCCCATGGCAGCCTGTCCTTTTCTTAGCTCTCTCATCAATCTAGCCTGTTCCTTCTATTCTTCTTTATACTAGAACTTGTCTTTGAACAAGGAATGTTGTTTTGTCACTGCTAGGTCTCCAGCAATTAGTAATGCCTAGCACATACTAGGTGCCTCCTGAATGTTAATAGGTGATAATCTAGCAGAACACAAGATAAATCCACAGGTTGAGATTTAAGCTGTGTGGTATGAACGCTGCATTGGCAAACTTATTAAATCAATTTTGTTAATACAAGTTTAACATATTTTAGTAAGTGACTTAATTCAGGAATCATTTACTGAGTGTCTTCTAGGCCAGACACTGGGGACAGAAAGGTAATAATATATGATCCCTGCCTCACGCACAGGAAGTCTAGTGTGATGGACGGGCACGTGCCAATGGCTGCCATGGAATATGGTGAGCATTAAGATAAAGGGGCACCCTGTGTGCCCTTGGAGCACAGAGCAGGGTTTGTGTTCTGGGAACATGAGCTCCATGTGAAAACACAATTTAAATTTTCTTTCTTTCTTTTTTTTTTTTTTTTTTGAGACAGAGTCTTGCTCTGTGGTCCAGGCTGGAGTACAGTGGTGTGATCTCGGCTCACTGCAACGTGCTTCCCCCAGGTTCAAGCGATTCTCGTGCCTCAGCCTCCCGAGTAGCTGGGATAACAGGTGTGCACCACCACGCCTGGCTAATTTTTGCATTTATAGTAGAAATGGAGTTTCACCATGCTGGCCGGGCTGGTCTTGGACTCCTGACATCAGGTGATCCTCCCACGTCGGCCTTCCAAAGTTCTGGAATTATAGGCATGTATGTATTCATCCTTTTAAATATCTGCGGGTAGAACTTAACTTTAAATGGGTACTAATTAAACTATTGAATGACTTTAGTATGGATTGAATGACTTTGCTTGGGCCTCGTTTTTAATTTCCTTCATTAGAGAAAAAAAAAAAAAAATGCACGTTGAATATCCCTCGTCCAAACTGCTTGGAACCAGAAGTGTCTCAGATTTCTTTACATTTTTGGATTTTTGAATATTTGTATTATACTTGCTGGTTGAGCATCCTGAATTCAAAAATCCAGAGTCTGAGCTGTTCCAATGAACATTTCGTTGAGCGTCACGTCGGCACTCAAAAGTTGTAGATTTCAGAGTTTCTGGTTAGGGAGACTCATCCTGTATGGGTGCTGGGTTGTTGCAGGAGTTCCGGACCAGAGGTTGGGTGACTAGGGTTTGGTTTTCGCTTTGTTACTAAACAGGCTGTTTTCTTCCATAAGCTCAGCTTTAGATCCCCCGGTTGTCAAAGAACGGAATGGGCCATCTGATGTTTAAGGCCTCTGTTAGTTCTGACTTGGAGACACCTGGCTTCAGTTCATCTTCCTTAGGAGTGGACAAAGAATATGGGAATTTTGAAATTGTTAGTCAACATCTACAGGGTCGTTGCAGCCTGGTTTTGGGTAAAGGTCATCTTTAGTGAGCCCAGGGAGAAACAGTGGTTTAGCTGTCAGCTGAGAGGGGTAAGCGGTCCTATTAATTTTCCTCTGTGTTAGTGAAAGCATTGTTAAGGGTCACAGCGTTAGTGGAGCAGGCTGGAAAGAGGAGGGGAACTCACTGTTACAGGTCATATTGAATGTCTTTTCAGTCACTAAATGCTTTTTATGATATGTTTTTCAGGATTTCAGTGTGGTATGATTTCTCTGTGTTAAGCACAGGAAATTTAACATCAGCAAAAGAGAATGCTCTTTCTTTTTTTTTTTTTCTTTGAGATGGACTTCCGCTCTTGTCACCCAGGCTGGAGTCCAGTGGCGTGATCTCAGCTCACTGCAACCTCGACCTCCTGAGTTCAAGGGATTTTCCTGCCTCAGCCTCCTGTGTAGCTGGAATTACAGGTGCCCGCCAGCACGCCCGGCTAATTTTTGTAGTTTTAGTACAGATGGGGCTTTGCCATATTGGCCAGGCTGTTCTTGAACTTCTGACCTCAGGTGATCTTCCTGCCTCGGCTTCCCAAATTGCTGGGATTACAGGCATGCGCCGCCATGTCTGGCCTTGAATGTTCTTTCTCTGGGAATCTACGAAAGCCAGCTTTTGAGTCTAGTGGCAGAAAACCTCTTCTTCATTGTTTAGCTGTGCTGTGAGCTTGGAGGGCTTCAAGCCCAGCTGAAAAAGCTGTAGTATTTTATGTCAGTTGGCTGTCTTGGAGAACTTAATGAGCACTGGGCTGGAGTGATACTGGCAGAGTTCATGAGCTGTTTGAGACTCTCAAAGCCTAGATACTGGGGTTGCCCAAATACATTGGCTGGACTCACTATTTCTCTCGGGAGTCGGGGGATGGAAAATGCTGTGGTCTTAACTCTTCTCTTAATTTGACAGTGCTGTTATTAATGCTAAGAATGATTTCATACGGTTGCATTTTGCTTTGTAATTCACAGAGAATTTTAAAATCCATTATCTGATTTTATTCCCTCAGCAGTTCTGTGAAAAAGGTAGAACACTTTCATATCTTCTGTTTTCCCGTGATTCTCTTGTGGCTCACAGAAGCTAAGAGCCTTCACCAAGGTCATAGGGTGAATGAGTCGCAGAGCTGGGAGTAGAGGCTCAGGCTTCTAGTGACCCTGTTTCTTCCTTGATAGCTCGCTCTGGTGGCGCTATGTTCAGGTAACTGCGCATGATCGGTTTGGTCTTTTGTAAATCCCTGCCCCATTTCGGGGGAGGTTCTTGGGAGGCTTCTATTCGTTTTGGAGCATTGAAGTATCTTGTCCTCTCTCCCTCTTCCCAGATGCATGGGCATTTCTGCAGGCCCCCAGGCTGGCCCTTGTGCATGGGGGCGTCTCCTGCCTCCATGTTGCTTGCACGCCCCCTTCTGAAGGTGCTCTTCCCCGCATGGAACCCCCTCGTGCCTGCCTCCACACTGCAGGCTGTTCGGTAAATGTTCCTAAGTCAGCATCGTTGTTTTCTAGAAATGGGACGGGGTATGGATGCCAAGTTCTTTTCTGTGTGAAGTCTTCGATTGTATCATCTTGCCTTCCCCGTGTGTGCTCCTTGAGGTTGTCGCTGTGCTGCGGTCATCTGTGTTCCCTAGGGTGCCTTCCTTGGAGTCCTGGCCGTATTAGACATGCAGTCAGTGTTCATGGCCTAAATGAGAGAAAGGCCAACAGAGTCATTAAATCTGGAAAATGACAAGTGAGGGAAAGGAATTTTTATTGAAGGCATGTGAAAAAGAATCTTTTTAGAAAAGTTGTCCTCTTTCTCAACTGGAGTTGAATTTCAGCTCAGAAAAACAGCTATGTGCCCAGAGGGCTTTGGGATTTCAGTTTGTGACAGATGAATTGAATTTGTTGTTGTATGAATGTGTTATCCTTTTGTGGTTTTATTAGGCCTTTCTCCCAAATGGAATCGATTTTTCTATAAAACTCACACTTCCTTTTTGAGAAGTGTAACACTAATTGTAAGGGATGGTCTCCCAAAAAATTACCATCCAGGAACCAAACACACTGCCTGAGACTCACGGCCCCTGTTTTCTGCCTGTGCAGCTACAGGGCAGAGAGGCACGCTCGAGCTGAAATCAAGACGCATGTCTGCATCTTCTCTTTCTTGACTGCTGTTTCGTCTCTGAGCTGGCCTGCCTTCAACGTCTAGGAGCTTGGTGGGTGTAGACACATTACGGTATGGAGGAGGGATATGGCGTTGCCACAGCCAGGAGACTCGCTGAAGTCTCTGTTCTCTTCCTGCTCACTGCTCTGACTTTCTATAAGTCACATGTGTAGCGCTGTGCACAGTGGCTTACATCTGTATTCCCAGCACTTTGGGAGGCCGACCTGGGAGAATCTCTTGAGCCCAGAGTTTGGAACCAGTCTGGGCCACATGGTGAAAGCCCATCCCTACAAAAAATAAAAATTAAAAAATTAGCCAGGTGTGGTGGCTCATGCCTGTAATCCCAGCTACTGGAGAGGCTGAGGTGCGAGAATCACTTGAGCCTGGGAAGTGGAGGCTGCAGTGAACCATCATCACGCCACTGCACTCCAGCCTGGTCAGAGCAAGACCTTGTCTCAAAAAAAACAAAAACAAGCAAAAACCATGTGTAATAGTGGCAGTAGTTAACTTTTGAAAGTTTGGAGAAGAGTTCCTAAATACCTGTGACCATGGACAACTTACTTAGCCTTTCTCTGCCTTAGTTTCCTCATCTATGAAAAATGAGAGAATATGGTACTGATCTTACAGGATTTCAACGAGAACCAAATGAGATCAAACTCAGAGCCTGGCACTTCGTGAGTGCACACTCAATGTTATTATTTCAACATTTTAGAGGAAAAAGAATGCTAATGGGTCATTATGGCTAAACATAGTCTATCACTGACGTTACTCATGGTATTGGAAGGAACTTGAATTCCATATAGATAGTGTGATGGAGAAAGTATTTTGGGCATTGGCAGTATTTATTCAAAGAACAAAGGATGTGTCTGTCCTAGTCTTGATTTGCATTTTTGTGTGTCTGTGCTCTTTATAGACAATTAAGACATGGAAGCCTGTTTATGGCAAGCTGGCAAATTCAGCAAAACATGGAAAAACCTGTTAGCACAGTTTGCACGTGTGCGGGCACAGAGCAGCCAAATAAACACACACGTTTTCCTGTATTTTAAAACTCTCTGGAAAAAAGAAAAAAGACATTAAACCATCGCCCAGATGGCTTCTAGAGCTAGAACTTTTTCCTTGAAGTACATGAGTATGGCTGTCAGACATCTGAAACCCGAAGCCATCTTAAAACATCATTTTGATGCTACCCCCTGCCTGCCCTTTTTTTCCATTTGTAAGGGACAAGGATCCAGGAAGGAAAGTATCAGCTTACAAAGGCTTTCGTTACAATTAATCGTTCATGTTCTTTCTTTTGGTATCTTATTCTCTGTTTACATTTTATTTTTATTTATTTATTTATTTTTTGAGACAGATCCTTCCTCTGTCACCCAGGCTGGAGTGCAGTGGCATGATCTCGGCTCACTCCAACCTCTGCCTCCCAGGTTCAAGTGATTCTTGTGCCTTAGCTTCCTGAGTAACTGGGATTACAGGCGTGTGCCACCACGTCCAGCTAATTTTTATGTTTTTAGTAGAGACAGGGTTTCTCCGTGTTGGTCAGGCTAATCTTGAACTCCTGAACTCAGGTGATCTGCCTGTCTCAGTCTCCCAAAGAGCTGAGAATACAGGTGTTAGCCACCGCGCCTGGCCGCTGTTTCCATTTTGTAACGCTAACATCACCCCAGTGTAGGGTGGCTAGGGGTATTCTTCTTTCCTATTTCCTGGTGTATTTTCCTCTACAGTATTGATCACTCTTTAACATACTTTTTGATAGTCTGTCTCTACCTACAAAAATATGTGTTCCCTGTTATATCACCAGTGCCTGGCACATAGATAGTCAATATTTGTTCAATGAATGAATGAATGGGCTGAAAGAACCTTATTCTTCTTTCTTCTGTCCCTTCACACCAAACGCTTTTGGAAAATGCTATGTGAACAGGGATCATAAGCAGGAGAGGTTACACACATGGCTGTGGGATAGCCCATGATCCTCAGATACTTGTCTGGAAGGAGGTGGAGTACTTGAGTAGAAATGATACAAGATAATTTCTTCAGAAAATCAGCCAAGTGTCACAGCTTTTCACAGTGATGTTCGCGTATGTGTGTATGAAGAGCTGTCGTGGCCTAGAATCACGGGCCTTTAGATCCCTTGTACAGATAGAAAAATAAAGGCCAAGGCCCAGGAGTGCTGCAGGCCACCGAAATAGAGTCCCTCTCTGCCCTTCTCAGTTGGCGAGGTGGGATAAGTGTTCAGATGCCTGGTCATGGATAGCTTTTACTTCCACGTATCACATGGGGATTTGGGACCGGGGAAGCCCGCTGAGAACTGATGATTATCTGTCCCCTAACCAACTGGGTTCTTTTTCATCCTGAGCTCAGAAAGATTGCTCCTACTGCAGCCAGGGAAGACAGGTTGTTGACTGGTTAGAAATCATGGCAGGTTATTTTCTCCACCCGCAGTTCGCAGTTGGAAAGCAGAGCTATCAAAAAGTTATCTTCTCTATTGTATTTCAAATATGGGTGTTTAAAAAATTATATAAGCAAATTAAGCATTTCTTGGATGGTAGTTGTGTGTGTTCTTGATGCGAATGAGAGGTGCATTCCCTTGTAAAATCCCTGGGACTTTGTAGGAGGACGTGAGCCTTAGAACAGAAGTTGGTTTTCTAGATGATGATGTAGACATGATGCTGAGCACTAGACAAAGATGTTGATTGAAGTGATTTAAAAAAATTTTGTCTGAGTTCAGATTTTACACCAATATTTAGAAAATCTGCAAAAGAACTTTTAGGAATGTTCTCAGGCATCCAGTTCAGCCCCCTGCGCACGTTGTCATAAAATCCGAGTGTGTGTACAGGGAGACGCATTGCTTTCTGTTCTCATCACAGATCCTTCCCTGGCTCTGCACCTGCCTGTCATGCACGTCCGTGTGAGGAGACCACCAAACAGGCTTTGTGTGAACAATCAAGTTTTTTAATCACCTGGGTGCAGGCGGGCTGAGTCCGAGAAAGAGAGTCAGGGAAGGGAGATAAGGGTGGGGCCGTGTGATAGGATTTGGGTAGGTAAACGAAAATTACAGTCAAAGGGGGGTTGTTCTCTGGTGGGCAGGAGTGGGGGGGGTCACAAGGTGCTCAGCGGGGGAGCTTTTTGAGCCAGGATGAGCCAGGAAAAGGAATTTCACAAGATAATATAATCGCTTAAGGCAAGAACCGGTCATTTTCACTTCTTTTGTGGTAGAATGTCATCAGTTAAGGTGGGACAGGGCATTTGCACTTCTTTTGTGATTCTTCAGTTACTTCAGGTCATCTGGGTGTATACATGCAAGTCACAGGGGATGCGATGGCTTGGCTTGGGCTCAGAAGCATGACATTGCTGTCTACCCGACCTTCCCTACCTTTTCCCTCCTGTGCGGTTCTCTCACAAAGTGAATGGCCTCAGCCACAGCTTCTCTGCAGCTGCATCAGACTGTGGCGACAGGCATGGTGGCTCCTGCAGGGCCTGCTGTTCCCACGGAGCCCAGTCTTGCTTGCCGCTGCAACCTGGACACCATTTTGCACCGAAAGTATGTAATTCTACGGAATGAGAGCCCACATGCTGGGAATGGAGGCATCTTTATCACGGTGCTCTGCATATTTTAATCTTGGGTGGAAAGTATGGAAAAGTATGTGATACCTGTGGTTTGATGTCAGAAGGACGTTGTGAACTTGACGTGGACTGAGGATGTTCAGGTGCAACAGGCACCCCGGCTTCATTAAATGAGACTTCCCCATCTCCCTGCCAGGCACGCACAGGTGTATGGCCACATCTTATGTGTTATCCTTATCTAGAGTGCGCCTTGTCGTCATGCTTAAAGTTCCATGATGATATTCTGCCTCATAGAGTAGGTCCCAAACCACATTCAACACAGAAATGTACTCTTGCTATTCTACATAGAAAGTGCTTTCATATGGCCGGGCACGGTGGCTCAAGCCTGTAATCCCAGCACTTTGGGAGGCCGAGACGGGTGGATCACGAGGTCAGGAGATCGAGACCATCCTGGCTAACACGGTGAAACCCCGTCTCTACTAAAAAATACAAAAAACTAGCCGGGCGAGGTGGCTGGCGCCTGTAGTCCCAGCTACTCGGGAGGCTGAGGCAGGAGAATAGCGTAAACCCGGGAGGCGGAGCTTGCAGTGCGCTGAGATCCGGCCTTTGCACTCCAGTCTGGGCGACAGAGCGAGACTCCGTCTCAAAAAAAAAAAAAAAAAAAAAAAAAAAAAAAAAAAAGTGCTTTCATATACCAAGTGGGAGAGCAGTCCTAAAATCTGGGCTGGAATCGCAGAAGGAAGGCATTGGAAAGCAACAGATTCCCTAGTCCAAAGCTGATTTTTGATGAACCTAGAAACAGGACCAAGAGAAGTGAATTTGCCTAAGGCCCTAACAGTGTCTCACGGTAGCATTTGAACCTAACAGTTTCTTGACCTATTTCTTTAAATGATTAGTCATGCTTCCTCTGATTCCTATATAAACGTATTCCTCATTCATTCTTCTGTTTCAGTGAATTATTGCAGTGCTACCACGTAACAGTATTTGAGTCAAAATGTGGCAGTGTTTATCCTTTTCCAAGGTTTTTAGTTGCACAGTTTGTCAAAGTTGTGCTTACAGTTTCTTGTTGGTTGCAAGGTGTCCTTTCAGAAGCAAATTGTGTGGTGTATTTACGTTGATTGTTGGAGCTAGTTTGGTTAGAACCTACTTCGAGTGTCTGGTGTGGGCCTGGGGGACAGTGACAACTGTCCGCTTCATGGGCAGAGATGAAGTAATTGCTTCCTGGGAACTACCATCCTCCTGGCCACACTCTCCAGCCCATTTCATTTGTGTTGGTTTCCTTGGCATCTGCATGGTTCTGGCTACATGTGAGTCTCATTTATTTTAGCATATGACTTCAGGCTGTGGGGAAGAATGGCCATTTTAGCACAGAGATGCACACAAAGGAACAACTGGCTAAATGTGTGTGAAGACATTCTTGGGGGGTGGTTTATTTCTTTTATTCTGTAACAGGCAGTCTGGGAAGCATTCTGGACATGTGGTCTGCGCTGTCACAGTTCCTCCCTGCAGGATCGCAGATGTTTGGAGATTGTAGTGATAACTGTTATCATTGAGAATGTCATTCTCACAGGCTCTAATAAGTCAGGATTTATTCAGTGTTAATTTGTTAAAGACAACTGTGTTTCTAGCCAAATCCATGGGAGACGTTTCTCCTGGCAGTGTTGCTGGGGTATTCCCGTGGCTTAGTCTTAGGGAAGCACACGCCTTTGAATACTGCTGAGCTGTGAGTACCCAAAGCGCACCGGAGTACTTTTGCCATACGGGGTGTTAGTCACTGATACACGTCTCAGTCAGACCTGATGGATTCTTGACCCCTTCCTTTTTTAATTTTTTAATTTTTATTTATTTATTATTTTTTTTTAAGAGCACAACCCCTCAGGTGGCCACCATGAATCTCTGGTGTTTTCAGTTGGCTGCAGCCTATTTGTCATCTGTGGTTCAAACATACTCGAAGCCTGATGATGCTTGCCTCTGTTGTTCTTCTGCTGTGTGACCTCCGTGCCCGCAGGGTTCAAGACTGTCAGAGATGGGAGCCACCTTCACAACTACCAGGGTTTCCGGAACCTCCTTTATCTACTCCTGGGGATGGAAGAGATGTCATCAGAGGTGAAGGCCTATTAGGTTTACATGCCATTGATAACGAATGAGGTTTTCTTTTATATAAGGGGAGCTTCTTATAACGTGCTTTACTAGGGTAAAGAAGCTTTTGAGGTTTGCTTTCTCTGGAAAGATAATTTGTGATCCTGCAGTTGTTTTCAACAAAAATATAATTTGCATACCAGTGCATGTTGTATTACTGAGCACTGGCTGACAAATGGTTCTTAACTCGTCATTCACTCCGCCACTGTTTCTTGAATGGCATATGTGTGCCGGCTGTAGTAGGAACTTGCTAGGCTCTAGGACTAACCCTTATGAAATAGGGGTCCTGGGGGAAGCAAATGCATATAACTATAAACATTTGAGGGGATATCAGAGGGGGTGCCTATAGGTGCAAAACTTCGTTCATTCATTGCCCCATCTAGGAGGTTTTGTGTCTTAGCAGCGTGTTCCATAGCAACACATCCCTCTATCAAAATATTCATCATATTATTTTGAAATTCTCTGCTTAGGTATGTGTTTTTCCGACTAAGTTTAGAACTGGTTAAGGACAGGCTATGGCGTATGTATTATATATATCTACACACACACACATATTTATATATATACACATTACCATTTTTAATATACAATATATATTTATATATGTACACACATATATATTTCTCCCTCTCTATATATACATACACACCATACACATACACACATACACACACACACACACACACACACACACACACACACTTCTACTGCCAAGCACAGAAAGTCAAAACTCGGCAAGAGTTCTTTTAGTGTTCATGAAAAAATAGATGTGTTAGTTGAGAGCGTCCTTAAGTTGCCAGGGGAAAGACAGGATGGATTCACAAAGGGAGATAGTGTGTTTTTTTTTTCTTTGTTTAACTCTTGAATTCCAAATAATTCTGACTTATGGAAAAGTTGCAAAAATAGTGTAGAGAATTCCCATATACTCTTCCCTCAGATTCCCCAAACATTTCACCCCATTTGTACTTTCTCTCTCTGTGGATATAATTTTTTTTTTTCTGAAATGTTTGAGAGTGGAAGGTAGAATGCAGAGCAGGGTGAAAGGCGGAAAGAGAGAGGTGGGTTGGGAGGCTTTTTTTTTTTTTTAACCTTCTAAGATGGAGTTTCGCTCTTGTCATCCAAGCTGGAGTGCAATGGCACAATCTCGGCTCACTCTAACCTCTGCCTTCTGAGTTCAAGTGATTCTCCTGCTTCAGTCTCCCGGATAGCTGGGATTACAGGCGCCCACACCATGCTCGGCTAATTTTTTATATTTTTAGTAGAGGGGTTTCACCATGTTGGTCAGGCTGGTCTTGAGCTCCTGACCTCTGATGATCCACCTGCCTTGGCCTACCAAAGTGCTGGGATTATAGGCGTGAGCCAGTGTGCCTGGCGATTGGGAGGCTTTTGCAGTAACCCAGAGCGCTATGATGAGGGCTGGACCTGGTTGGAAATGATGAGGAAGGTGGGAAGTGGTTAGGTCTGGCATATATTTTGAAAGGAGAGTTTAAATGGGTTGGATGACAAGAGAGAGAAAAAGAAGTTTTAAGGATGATGTCAAGGATTTTGGCCTGAGTAACTGGAAGACTAGAAATGCTGTTATTGGGATCGGGAAGACTATGGGAGGAGTGGGTTATAGCAGTGGGAATCAAAAGTGTGTTTTCGGCATGCTAAATTTGAGGTCCAAAAAGGGATGTCAAGAAGTGTTGGCTGGGCACCGTGGCTCACGCCTGTAATTCCAGCACTTTGGGAGGCTGAGGCGGGCAGATCACCTGAGGTCAAGAGTTCGAGACTAGCCTGATAATTATTAAAATCGATGATTGATGTTTACTAATTAATCATATTATTGCTTCTAATACTGCAGGGGGTGAACACCTACCTGTGATGTTGTTCCTAATATCTAGGGACAGAGAGCATGATTTTAGTTTTAATGCCACAGTAGGTGTACACTCACCCTGTGACACTGATCCTAGTATTGAGAGGGGTAGAATACGACATGACTCCCAACTTAACAATGAATGGACAGCCACCCGGTGATATTGCTCCTAATATTCACAGAAGAAGCATATGATATTACTCCCAATATCCCAGGGAGGGTACAGCTCTTCTGTGATATGGTTCCTAGTATCCGGATGGGGAGAGGATGATAATAATTCTAGTATCGCAGGCTGTGTTCACCCAACCTGTGATATTGTTATTAATATCCTGGAAGGGAGAGGATGATATGACTCCCCATAGAGCAGGAGGCGTACACCCAGCCTGGGATATTGTTCCTAATATCCATGGAGAGGAGAGGCTGATGTTACTCCCAATATGGCAGGGAGTGTACATCCACCCTGTGATATTCTTCTTCTTTTTTTTTTTTTTTTGAGACGGAGTCTGGCTCTGTCGCCCAGGCTGGAGTGCAGTGGCGCGATCTCGGCTCACTGCAAGCTCCACCTCCCGGGTTCACGCCATTCTCCTGCCTCAGCCTCCCGAGTAGCTGGGACTACAGGCGCCCACAACCGCGCCCGGCTAATTTTTTGTGTTTTTAGTAGAGACGGGGTTTCACCGTGGTCTCGATCTCCTGACCTTGTGATCCGCCCGCCTCGGCCTCCCAAAGTTCTGGGATTACAGGCGTGAGCCACCGCGCCCGGCCAATATTCTTCTTAATATTACAAGGCTGAGAGGTTGATATTACTCCTAGTATTGCAGACGCCGTACACCGCCATGTGATACTCTTCCTGATATCTGGAAGGGGAGAAGATGGTATTAATCCCCATATCGCAGGAGGTGAACACATACTCTGTGATATCTTTCCTAGTATGCAGGGAGAGAGAGGATAATATTATTCCCAATATTGCAGAAGATGTACACGCCCCCCGTGATATTGTCCTTAATATTCCAAGGCACAGAAGACGATGTTACTCCCAATATCGCAGAAAGTGTACGCCGCACAGTGATGTTGTTCCCATGATCCAGGAGGGAAGAGGATGATGTGACTTTCAACCCTTGCACCCTGCAATGCTCTCACCCTGCAACACCGACACCAGCTCAACCTGACATGGGCCCAGAGGTGCTGGCTGGGGGTGTTCATTGCTTCTCTTTTCTCCCTTGGCAGACTCAGTAGAGGAAGCTGTGACCGAGCAGCCGCAGGAACAAGGTGGGTTTTGCCAGTGGCTCAGGCTTCCTCTGGTTATGCGTTGGGCCTTGGGGTAATGCCGGAGGAGGGGACAGAGCTGAGTACAGTGGGCATTGGATGCGACAGTCACCCCTCTGTGGTGCGGGCTGGGGGCTTGGGGGACGTCGCCTGAGGTGGGCCTGAACCTCCCGTCTACTCTGGCACTGGAGGCTGTGGGGTCCCACACTTCTTCCAATGAACATGCTGACCCCCGCCTGGTCCCCGACAGAGGTGGGGCATCCTTTCCACTGCTGGGGCCCACATGTAGCTGTGGGTTCCTTTTTCATGACCTGGAGAAGCTGCAGCTTGCCCTGTGCTCTGCCTCAGAGATGGGAGGCCACACAGCCCTCAGCGGGTAGCAGAATTCAGAGCCTTAGGTTGCAGGGGCCTCAACTGAGGTCCCTGAAGGGTCTGCTCCTTCCTGAGGGGCTGATTCAGGGAGGCTCTCCCGTCTCCCCTCTGAGGCTCTGTCGCTTCCCCTCACACAGGGTCCGCATGTGGACAGCCTGGTGATGTGAATGCACCAAGGGCCCTTGGAAGTTCCCTGGGAATGGGATCCATCCCAGTACATTCGGGATGCAGGCACAAGGTCCCACAGGAGGCCCGGGAAGCCAGTGGGGAATGGAAGGCTGTTGTATGTTTGCCTCGGGGAGGGAGTGGTTCCACCCTCTGCCAAAGTCTCTGGAGCAAAGGCACGTGGCTCTCCAGCTGCCCCAGAGGCCAGGGTAGTGGCTGGGAGGGGCTGTGGGCCTCTGCCTGGTGGGGGAGATTTCTTAGCTCATCTAGTGTAGTCAAGTCACATTTGCCTCTAAATCATATTTATTTATTTTTTTAATGCCAAGGCTTTACAGATGAATAAGGAGGCAGTTTGTATTGAAAATATTTTTTGCAAGTGAGCTTGAAACAGAGGGTCTGTTTAAATCTAGGTTTTTTCCTTCCCAGTAATGCCTCCTTTCATCCCAGGTTTTCCAACAGGAAATGCGCTTGTTTGCTCACCTCTGGGAGGGGGCTTTGGCTAGGAATCCACCAAAGCCAGCAGGCACCAGTGGGTTGCTTGAGCAGGCTGGCCTTTGTTAGGAACCGAGGGCTTCAGGTTTTCAGACCATCCAAGGTGAAGGTGGCCACAGGGGCCTGGAAGCTTTCCCATCCTTCCTGCAGGGATGGTCCGTTTCCCTGCACGGAGCTGGGTACATGGGTACAACACCCCTGTCCTGTGCCGTCGGTGGCTTTACCAATTTTGCATAGCAGCTTTTGAGCTGATCAATAGCTCTGATTGGCTGTTGAGGATTTCATGGATTCCTGTACCCCACCGGGGGGCCCAATATGCTGACAAAAGTTACATTTGTAGTTGTAGTGCTGCATATACATGGGTCCAGTTAGAAGGCTTTGATTCTATCTAAAGGGAAAGGCATCTCTGAGGGATCACTGAGCTGACATAGTCTCCTAAAACCGTGCTGTGAGGTGGCGACAAAGCAGGACAGGAGGGTGATTTTGTAGGAGAGTCGGGCCACGGGCCTGCGTGTTCTCTGTGTCCCCGGAGATCGTACGTGCTCCAGACCCTGGGTTTGCATTGCACATAATTCTCAAGGGCTCATGGCAAGCTGCGCCAGGGACACAGAGGACGGGGATGCAGGGATCCTGCCCCAAGTGGACCAAGGACTCACTGTTGGACTCTAATCTGTCTAGGTGTTTTTGTGACTTGCAGAAATACCTCCACCTTGCCTGGGCCTGGAGCCACAGGAGACCCTGCCGAAGGTGAAGAATGTTCTGGAACAATGCAAGACCTGCCCAGGCTGCCCCCAGGAGCCAGCGTCCTGGGGTCTCTGTGTAGCATCCAGCAACATGAGCTTGCAGGACCCCGAGGAGAACTCCTTCTGCTTGGAAGCTGAGGACAACTGGGAGGATCCAGAGACCCTGAGCTCACTGCTGCTGTTCCTGAACAGCTCTGGATTCAAGGCCAGCTTCTGTGGCCTGTACAACCTGGCGCTGCCATGGCTGAGCAGCATGTTCAGCAGCTTTAGCGACGAGTAGGAGCTGACTGGGCGCCTGGCACAGGCCTGAGGGGCGGCCAAGAAAAGTGGCCTCCTCATGGCCCTGGCCAGGCTCTGCTTCCTCCTGGGGCGGCTGTGCAGCAGGAGGCTCAAGCTGTCCCAGGCCCGGGTGTACTTGGAGGAAACACTGGGGGCCCTGGAGGGCAGCTTCGGGGACCTGTTCCTGGTGGTGGCTGTGTACGCCAACCTGGCCGGCATTTACTGGAAGCAG
This sequence comes from Macaca nemestrina, assembly GCF_043159975.1. NCBI lineage: Eukaryota > Metazoa > Chordata > Mammalia > Primates > Cercopithecidae > Macaca > Macaca nemestrina. The sequence goes on from NW_027257583.1 coordinate 207,754, forward strand.
AACCGGGAGAAGTGTACACAGGTGGTTCCCAGAGCCATGGCCCTGCCCCTGGGGACGCCTGGCCACATCTGCAGCACCGAGGCGGACGGGGAGCTCCTGCAGCTGGTGCTGCAGTGGGCGGTGGGTGGCCAGAGCCAGCAGGCCTAGGCCCGGGCCTGCTTCCTGCTGGCCAGGCACCACGTGCACCTCAAGCAGCCTGAGGAGGCCCTGCCCTTCCTAGAGCAGCTGTTGTTTTTGCACAGGGACTCGGGAGCCCCAGACGCTGCGTGGCTCTCAGACTGCTGCCTACTCCTGGCTGACATCTACAGCCGCGAGTGCCTGCCCCACCTGGTGCTGAGCTGTGTCAAGGTGGCCTCATTGAGGACACAGGACTCGCTGGCTGGTTCGCTGAGGAACGTGAACCTGGTGCTCCAGAACGCCCTCCAGCCCCAGAGCCTCCCCACCCAGACTTCCCACTACCTCAGGCGAGCACTGGCCTCCCTAACCCCGGGCACAGGCCAGGCGCTGCGCGGCCTTCTCCACGCCAGCCTGGCCCAGCCGTACAGCCACCATGGCTACCATGGCCCAGCCATCACCTTCATGACGCAGGCGGTGGAAGCCTGTGCTGTTGCCGGAGTCCGTGCCATCGTGGACCCCCTGGTGGCCCTGGCCTTGCTGCATGTGCTTCATAGGCAGAGCCTGGTGGCCCTGAACATCCTGCAGTCTGTCCAGGATGCAGTGGTGGTCAGCGAGGACCAGGAGGGTGTGATTGCCAACATTGGTGGCCGTGGCTCTGAAGAGGACGGGACAGACGAGGCAGGGAGCCAAGGGCTACTACCACGCACTACCGGTGGCTTGGGACCTGGGCCAGCGGAGGAACCAGGCAGTGTTGCTGGCCAACTTTGGGACCAGCTGGCCCAGCACTACCTCCTGGAGACTCATACTTCCCTGTGGGGAGTGTGGCCGGGACTTCACCCACATACTCCTGGGCTACCTCTTCACCCGCCAGGGCCTGGCCCAGCAGTGCAAGGGCTACTACGAGTGGGTCCTTCTGGTGGCCGTGGAGATGGACCACGTGGAGAGTGAGTGCCCCAGTTCCTCCTGTGAGCCTTCTGGGGCCACTTGGGTCAGGGCACACCTGGGGTTTGTGATTCGGAAACAAGTGGTGGTTTTTCCACCATCGAAAGCGCTGAGTCATGGCCAGCAGCAGATGTTGGCAAACGCCCTGGAGACAGGCCGTTCCCATGCAGGGCCAGGCCCTCTGTACCCTACTGAGGCAGGCAGCTCTTCTTGGTTTGCCCAGGGACCATCCTGCCTTGAGCACGGAAAGTCCTGTGTGCTGGGAATCCCTAGACATAACCCTGGGATCAAGGCATGTTGTGCTGAGCTAGGACTTGGGGCCCCTCCATGAGCCAGGCCCTGAACGCCAGTTCTTGTGCCTGTGTTTGCTTGGTATCTCGGCAGCCCTGTGCACCGGTCATCCCACTTCACAGAGGACACAGGGGCGGGTGATTGCCCAAAGCCACAGAGCAGTTCACGCAAAAGCAGCTCGTGCTGAGTGTGCCAGGCCCCACCCACAAAAGGGGCTTGTGGGGTCCTCGGGAGGGAGGTGCTGAGCGTGGGAATGTGAGCTTCAGGCCAGAGAAGCCACAAAAGGGTGAGTGGCGTGATGGCGGGGCAGCACTTGGCCCCGGGTTAGGGAAGCCTCTTTAGTCTGGGCCCAGAGGGTTAAGAGGATTCAGTCAAGTAATAGGTGTGGATGAGGGGCTGATGGTGTAGCCTGTGTGAAGGCCCAGGGGTGAGCGAGTGGGGGTGAGTCAGCGAGGATGGGTGGGGTGTGAGTGGTGGTGAGTGAGCGGGAGTGTGAGTGGGGATGAGTGTGGTGTGAGTGGGGGTGAGTGAACGGAAGTGGGAGCGGGGATGAGTGGGGTGTGAGCGGGGGTGAGTGGGCAGGGCTTATGCAGGGAGGTGCAGAGTTGGGAGTGGGTGGGTTGGGTGCTGGATGGTGAGAAGCTCTTCTGGAGAGCTAAGCAGGGCCTGGGGCCTCAGGCTGTGGCTTGGCCTTTTCCCCAAGAGCACTGGGGAGCCACGGAGTGCTATCGAACAGTCAGTGCAGACCGAGCAGTGAACGGACAGTAGCTGGGCAGGGCTGTCCGCAATCTAGGCCGCAGAGAATAGCTGAGGAAGTTGAGTGCAGGGAAATGGCTGAGACAAGGGATACTGCTGAGTCCCCTCTGCCTTGCAGCGCTTTGTCATGGCATAGTGAGACCACTCAGAGGTGCCTCTTGTGGCCTGGACCAGAGCTCCAGGGGCTGTGCCCAAATCTGAATCTGCTCATTTCCCAGCACAGGCCTGGCACCCACTCTTGGCCCTAGGAGTGATGAGATTTTGGAAAGGACCGTGTGAAGGGGCCCCGGTCCCACACATCTGCCCAAGGAAGGTTGGGGGGTTCAGACCCAGGCTTCTTCCCCAGGGACATTCTCTGACTGGAAGGAGACCCTCCAGGAACCCAGCGCCCCAGTCCCCACTGCAGCCTCCGGTGGCTCCTGGCACAATAGCCTGTGGTACCTCCTCCTACGAGGCCCTCCCCTGGGTGCTGGGGGATTCAGACTTGGAAATGCAGGCCAGGGAACGGGGATCATGCTTCCCTGTCTCCCCACCCTGAGCTGAACGGTCAGAGAGACCGAGGGCGGGGCTGATACCCCACATGCTTCCTTGGGGTCATTTTTGAGTCACTTTCGGTAGTTTGTGTCCTTCTAAGAGTTTGGCTGTTGTGTCTAGATGGTCTGGCTTCTTGGTGTACAATTGTTCGTAGTGTTTTCACGGAATCCTTTTATTTCTGTCGGGTCGGCAATCATGTTTCCTCTTTCATTTCTGATTTTAGAAACTTGGGTTTGTAATTGTTTATTTATTTTTATTAGAGATGGGGTCTCATCATGTTCTCCCAGGGGGGTCTTGAATGCTGGCCTCAGTGATCCTTCCCCCTCGGCCTCACAAAGTGCTGGGATGACAGGCGTGAGCCATGGTGCTCAGTCTCTGATTTTAGTCATTTGTGCCCCATCTTTGTTTTCTTGGTCAGTCTGGTGAAAGATTTGTCAATTTTGTTATTATTTTCAAAAAACCCACTTTTGGTTCTGTTGATTATCTCTTTTGTTTTTCCATTCTCTGTATTTTTACTTCCCATTTCCACTCTCACGTTTATTATGTTCTTCCTTTTATTCACTTTGGGTTTAGTTCATTTTCTAGTTTCTCAAGGTGGAAAGTTAGGCTTTTGATTTGAGATTTTTCTTCTTTCTTTGAATGTAGACATTTACAGTTATAAATTTCCCTTTCAGCACTGCCTTAGCTACATCTTGGTGTTTTTGATACACTGTGCTATTTTGTTTTTTTTAAAGTTTTGCTCTATTGCCCAGGCTGGGGTGCAGTGGTGCAATCTTGGCTCACTGCAACTTCTACCCAGGTTCAAGTCATTCTCATGCCTCAGCCTCCTGAGTAGCTGGAATTACAGATGTGCACCGCCACACACGGCTAATTTTTGTATTTTTTTTTTTTTTATAGAGACAGGGTTTCACCATGTTTCCCAGACTGATCTCAAACTCCTGGACTCAAGCGATCCTCCCACCTCGGCCTCCCACAGTGGTGGGATGAAAGGTGTGAGCCACCGTGCTGGCCCGGGCTGTGCATTTGTTTGTATTCTTTTCAAATTAATTTTCAGTTTCCCTGATGGTCTCTTCTTTGACTCACTGGTTGTTTAGGAGTGTGTAGTTTTCACATATTTTTGAATTTCCCACGTTTCCTTCACTGTCGATTTCCAGTTTCGTGCCAGTACAGCTGAAGAACACCTGTGCTTTGGTCTCAGTCCTTCTCCCTTCACTGAGGCTCATTTTGTGTCCTGGCACATGGTCTGTCATGGGGAATGTCCCATGGGCGCTCAAGAGGACTGTGTATTCAGTTGTTGTTGGGGGGCGTGTGTGACAGATGTCCATTCGGCATACCTGGTTTCCTTTGTTAATCTTCGGAATGTTTCTGACACTAGAAAATCAGAAGCTTTCCACCGTTCCCAGCGCCCTGGCTTTGGGAGAGGCCAGTGAGCCTGTGGGTTTGGAGCCTTGTTACATGAGAGAAGCATGTGTGGAAATGCCAGGGGCCGGCTTTGAACCCCATTCCCCCAACATGATGCCGTGTGTGGCAGACGTGATGCTTGGCTTTGCTCTCTCAGGGTTCCATCTGCGACAGGGGTTACTTGTGTCCCTGGTCTCATCATCTCAGGCTGAAGGTGGCCCTGGTCCTGGCCAGAGGGGCTTTGTGAAGCAGAAATAGATGGCCTGGTGCAGGGGCCGAGCCTGGCCAGGACCTCGGCCCTGGGAGTTGTAAAGAAGGCCGGCCTGTACCATGAGCATGTGCACCAAGCTGTGACCATGTCACGGTGTGCTCGGCGCCTGCCCTTGCACAGGTGCATGGCCTGTCTGAGCCCAGGCTCCTCGCCTATGGGGCCCAGGTTCACAGAGGTGTGAAAGAGACAAGCACAGAGCAGGGGCCTCTGGACCCAGCCAGCCTCGCTTCGATGCTGGGAGGCTGACGTCTTCCATTTTGTCTTCTGCCCAGGCCAGCAGCGGGCCGTCCAGCGGCTGTGCTACTTCTACAGCGTCGTCATGCCCAGCGAGACCCAGTGTGTCATCTACCACGAGTTCCAGCTCTCCCTTGCCCGCGAGGTGGCCGACCAGGTGCTGGAGAGGGCAGCTGCTGGAGACCACCAGTCAGCTCTACCTGTCTCTGGGCACCTAGTGGTGAGGACTGGCTTTGCAGTGGTGGGGGTGTGGAGGGGTGCAAGGGGGTTGGGGTGGCAGGGAGGGGGGCACAGGGAAGCTGGCCCAGGGCCTCCTCAGCCCCTTTCCTTTGGATCATTTGGTTCCTTGGCATCAGATGCTTTGAGCTGGTGGGTCTGGGGTCGTCCCAGGGCTGCTGCTGGCTTGTGAGTCCCAGCTTGAGTCTCTCTTGTTGGGTCAAAGGTCATCTCAACCCCAGCAGAGGCAGTACGTGCACTCTGGGCTGTTCTTCCTACTATGGTGGCCTTTGTCATCTGACCTCTGCCTGCCCCGAGTCTTGACTCCTGACCTTCATCTGTCCCCTTAAATGTGACCACAGCAGCCACCTGTGGCTTCTCTCCCACAGAAGACAGAGCCAATTGTGTCACCTGCTTCCCCGGGGCAGGGTTTCAAGGTCTCACGTCCCATATGTGGCCCACTCGGCTTCCCCCAAGCATGCTGACCTGGTGGGGTAACCATGGCCCTGGCCACCCCACCCACAGGGCCTGGTGACATCGCTGCAGTCACAGCCCCTCAAGTGTTGGACTTACTGAGAGAGCAGGGAAGGGGCCAGATTCCATGGGGACCTGGGAGACTGGCTCTAGTCTTGGCCTCAGGTTCACAGAAGGAAAATGGGTCAGTTTGCTAGAGCCATGCTTCTCAAAGTGTAGTCCCTGGACCAGCAGAGCAGCATCCATGTCACCTAGGATCCTGTGGCAAGTGGGAGTTCTAGGGCCTGCCCCAGGCCTGTGGAGCCAGAAGCTCTGGGGGCAGGGCCAGCAAGCTATAAGGACAGGCCTCCGGGTGACTGTGATGCCTGCACACCTTGAGAACCATCGGCCTAGATAGCCTCTGAACACTAACGGCTCTTGGTGCGTCTGGAGAAGACACAGGCCATGTCTGGGAGGCAGGGGAGATGGACTAGCACATTCCTCCTGCCACAGGGCAGCATGATGCTCGATTCCCTTGGAAGGATGTCCTTCATCTTTTCCATGCCGTGTGTGTTCACCCTGGCCCTCCCAGCAGCCTGGGAAGGGCAGAACACTGCACATACAAGAGGGCCGTTCCCAGTCCCCACATTCCAGATTCATCTGTCACCAGACCCACGAGAGGAGGCAGACTGGTTCCAGGAGGATGAGAGCCCTTGTTCTGACACCTGTGTCTGATTCCAGTGATTCCAGGGCCTACAAATCCTCTCTGGACTACACCAAACGAAGTCTGGGAATTTTCATTGACCTCCAGAAGAAAGAGAAGGAGGCACATGCCTGGCTGCAAGCAGGGAAGATCTATTACATCCTGCGACAGAGTGAGCTGGTGGACCTGTACATCAGGGGGGTGGCAAGGGATGCAGGAGGACCCCTGTGCTGTTCACTCTCTGTCCATCCACCCATCCATTCATCCTTCCAGCATCTATTTACCTGTTCATCCTTCCATCCATCCATCCATCATCCATCCATCTGTCCTTTCATCCATCCATCATTCATCCATCCTTTTATCATCCATCTATTCACCCGTCTATCCATCCATTCACCTGTCCATCCACCCATCCATTCATCCTTCCGTCATCTATCTATTTACCTGTTCATCCTTCCATCCATCCATCCACCATTCATCCATCCATTCTTCCATCATCTTCCCATACACCTGTGGGTCCTTCCATTCACCCATCCATCATCCATCCATCCATCATCCATCCTTCCGTCCATCCATCCATCATCTATCCATCCATCCCTTCGTCCATCCATCCCTCCATCATCCATCTATCTGTCCATCCATCCATCCATCATCCATCCACCTGTTCATCCTTCCATCCATCCATCATCCATCCATCCATCCATTCTTCCATCATCTTCCCATACACCTGTGGGTCCATCCATCCATCTATCCTTCCATCATCCATCCATTCATCTGTTCGTCTTTCCACCCATCCATCATCCATCCATCCATCATCCATCCATCTTTTTATCCATCCATTCACCTGTTCATCCATCCATCCATCCTTCCATCTATCTTTCCATCATCAATCCAACTGTTCATCCTTCTATCCATCCATCCATCCATCATTCATTAATCTATTCACTTCTTCATCCATCCATTCACCTGTTCGTCCATCCATTCATCCATCCATCCTTCCATCCTTCCATCCTTCCATCCATCCATCCTTTCATCCATCTTTCCATCCATCTTTCCATTATCCATCCATTCAGCTGTTCATCCTTCTATCCATCCAACCATCTTCCCTCCATCCATGATCCATCCATTCACCTGTCCATCTATTCATTCATCATTCATCTTTTTATCATCCATCCATTCACCCATGTATCCATCCATTCACTTTTCATCCATCCATCCATCCATCTATTCTTCCATCATCCATGCATTCATCTGTTCATCCTTCCATCAATCCATCTTTCCATTTATCCATCCATCCATTTATCCATCCATGCATCCATCATCCATTCGTGTCCATTCTTCCATCCATCGTTCATCCATCCATTTATCATCCATCCATTCACCCGTGTATCCATCCATTCACTTTTTCATCTGTACATCCATCCATCCATTCATTCTTCCATCATCTATCCATCCTTCCATCATCCATCCATCCTTCCATCCATCCATCCATCCATCCATCCATTATGAATGCATCTATCATCCATACTTCATCATCCATCCACTTGCCTCCTGTTCATCCTTCCATCCATCCATCTGTCCATTCATCCATATATCCATTCATCCATCATCCATCCCTCCTTCCATCATCCATCTGCTCACCTCCTGTTCATCCTTCCATCCATCCATCATTCATCCATCTATCCATTCATCCATCCATCATTCATCCATCCTTTTATCATCCACCCATTCACTGGTCTATCCATCCATTCATCTGTTCATCCATCCATCCGTCCATTGATCCTTCCATCATCCGTCCATTCACCTGTTCATCCTTCCATCCATCAATCATCCATCCATCCATCCATCCATCCATCATCTATCATCCATCATCCATCCATTTATCCATCCATCCATCATCCATCCATACTTCCATCATCCATCCATTCACCTGTTCATCCTTCCATCCATCCATCATCCATCCATTCATCCACCCATCCATTCATCCACCCATCTATCATCCATGCACCCATCCATTCACCCATGCATCCATCCATCATCCATCCATCCATCATCCATCCTTTCACCCATCCATCCATTCACCTGTTCGTCCATTCATCCATCCATCATTCATCCATCTACCCACCAATCTACCTATTAATCCATCCCTCCATACATCTATCTGTCCATTTGTTTATCCATACATTCGTCTATCCACCATCTATCCATCCACATGTACATACATCATCTACCCTCCACCCATCCATACATTATCTACCCACGCATACATACATACAGACATACACACATCATTCCACCCACCCACCCACCCATCCATCCATCCATCCATCCATCCATCCATCCATCCATCCATCCATCCATCCAAGTATTCTTCTATCCACACACCCATCCATCCATCCATCCATCCATCCATCCATCCAAGCATTCATCTATCCACACACCCTTCCATCCATCCATGTGTCTACATCTCATCCATTCATCCATCCATCCACTCATTCCTAAGCCACTGCTGAGCACCTGTTGTGTGCCTTTTCCCTCCCTCCAACTGGTTCCCTCACATCCTCCCTGAGGGCAGAGGCGCGGCCCCCCACAGTGCACAGCACCTGCTGGTATACAGCACATGCTCAAATAATGTGACCACTCAATTAACACACAGAAGAACTTGCTCCAAGCGACATGTGGCACATCTCCTTATAAAATGAATCTATCATAGTGGCTGTTTTCAGAGGCTTTCCCAAACACAGTGTGATCTGGAACAAATTGTGAAGCCCACGAGCCTGATGAAGCTTTCATTATTGAGCACCTGCTATATACCTCCTTGAGCTGAGGAGAGGGATGAAGAGCTCATGGCCAAGAGGGGACCAGGCCCACCTACAAACACTGCTGATGTGGCGGGGATGTGGCAACGCAGAAAGGAGCCAGGGGCTGGGCTCCCAGCAATCTGGGGGCCACGGACACTGGTTTGAGTGCAGGGGGAGTGGGCTAGGGCTAGCCCTGTTGGTAGGATTTATAGGTGTCGGGCTCCTGGGCTGCAGCTGCTCAGTCAACTCCTGGCACTCAGGAGCATCAGTTCATTGTCCTCATGCCAGTGGTGGGGGCAGCCCTAATGCACAGGGTCTGAAAAATGCTCAAGTGTACCTGTAGTGTGTGAGAGGAAGGAGCCTGGCAAAGGTGCGCGTAGCCACCTCGCTAGGTGTGGGCCTTGAGGGAACTTCTGTCTCCTTTCAGGTGGCACAGAATGTGGCCCTGTACACAGGCAACCTCAACCTGGGGCTGGAGCTGTTTGAGGCAGCTGGAGACATCTTCTTCAATGGGGCCTGGGAGCGGGAGGAAGGCCTGTCCTTCTACCGGGTGAGCTGGCCTGTGGGCTGATGTGGGTGGGCCTCAGTGGGGCACCTGGAGGGCTGAGGCACAGGTGTGGCAGGGTAGAGGCCTCCCAAATGGAGGCAGGGCCACCCATGCACATGATGAGTTTCCAAGTGGTCTCACCGGGAATGATATTGATCATGCCCCTGCCTGGGACAAACGCTCGGGGCCTGGACGTGACAATGGCTCTACCCTTGTACCTGATGACCTCAAGCAACCATGAGTGGGAAGTCCTGTCCCCATCTTCCAGATGAGGAAACTGAGGCTCAGAGAGGCACAGGGACATGCCAAAGGACACACAGCATATCAGTGGGAGACCCAGGTCTGCATGCACCCCGAAGTGGGACAGCTTCTCCCTTCCTCTGAGCTCACGGTGTGGCTCAGCCCTGGGCACAGATCAATGTGGTGTTTTTAGAGCAGAGAGGAGTGCTGGCTCCCCCCAGTCAGACCCCCGGTGCCCAGGTGGGAGAGGCTGGTCTGAGGCTGTCGAGTGTAGCTGGATGGGCCTCAGGTGACTCTTCAGCCCCCAACTTGGATGTCTGAACTGTGTGTTATCCCAGAGCACAGAGCTGTGTCGAGGTGCAGGGGTAGCTGGGGTGTGGGAAGCTCCAAGCACGTGTTTGAGCTCTGAGGAGGGCGCTGGGCAAGGTGGGTGCTGCGGGAAACCTGACCGTGGCACCTGCCTGTGTGGTAGGACCGGGCCCTGCCCCTGGCAGTGACTACGGGCAACCGCAAGGTGGAGCTGCAGCTACAGCTGTGCAACAAGCTGGTGTCACTGCTGGCCACACTGGAGGAGCCCCAGGAGGGCTTGGAGTTTGCCTACATGGCCCTAGCACTCAGCATCACTCTGGGTACATCCCCTGAGCCCCCGCCCTGCCAGGACCCACACTTTGCCAGAGCCCAGCCTCCAGGTCTGCAGGCCAGGAGCTGAAACAGCTGCTGGATTTTCCTGGTCTCCTGTCCAGGCAGGCAGATCTGCCCAACTGGCTTCCCCGTCCGGCTGTGGGGCACAGCCCGGGGTCTCTCACGCAGTGCAGAGCTCCCTGCTTGACTGAGCTCTGCTTCCTCTGCCTGTTCCCACTGCTGACCACAAGGGCCGCCCAGTGTGCCCTCTGCCTTCCAGACATGCCAGACATCTCGTTGGTCCCTGTGTGTGCCAGGCTGAGTGGCACATTCCCTTTCTCTTGTGCCCTTCCCACCCTCATCAACCACACGGCTCTCTGGCTGATAAAATCCCAGTTCCCCTTCCAGCAGTCTGCCCCTTAAGGCCGTGCATCCCCTGGTGCTGTGCCAGGGTCGTCTGTCCCCCTCCAGAGACAGGGAACCCTAGGCAGGCCACATGCCCCAGCGCCTTGTGCCCCGTGGCCCAGTACACAGTAGGTGTGCAGCTGACTCCCCAAGGTAGGGGGCTCTGATCATGACACACCCAGGAGGAGTCGGATGTCACGTCTGTGGGTTGCCTGGAGCCGGGGAGCCCAGGAGCACCTACACTGCATGGCTTTTGGGCTCCCCTGGTTAAAATCAGAGAGCAAAGGCAGGTGGCTATGTGTAGGCACAGAACTGGGCCATCCAAGTCCGACTTTGCCAAAGCCTCTCAGTAGACAGGGGCAGGCCTTATTAGTTCTGCTTTGCAGATGGAAAAGTGAGTCTGGGAACCTGGAAGGGAATGGCCAGAGCTGCCCAAGTGACCACAGGTGCCTGGAGACAAGCCACGTGTGCTGCCTGGGGTCTGTATACCTGCTCCTGAGGGGCATGTTTCCTCCCTGCCCCAGAGAGCCACATCCTCACACCTGCCCCTTTGGCCTGCACCCCAGGGGACCGGCCGAACGAGCGTGTGGCCTACCACCGGCTGGCCGCCCTGCACCACCGGCTGGGCCATGGCAAGCTGGCGGAGCACTTCTACCTCAAGGCCATTTAGCTCTGCAACTCGCCGCTGGAGTTCGACGAGGAGAACCTCTACTACGTGAAGGTGTACCTGGTGCTCGGTGACATCATCTTCTACGACCTGAAGGTGGGTGGGGAGGGGCAGGGCTCGGGGTGTTCCTGGCCCCCTTGCAGTGGGATCTCCATCTGGACCCCAGAGGCCTGGGTTCCAGCCTTTCTTAGGAATGGCCCAGTGGCCTCCCTGGAGCTCTACACCCAGCTGGAGGAGCCAGCAAGGTTAGCAGGTAAAACCCAGCTCCCCAGATGGCCAGGCCCCACCCTCAGGAACTCAGTCTCAGCCAGGGAGGCTGACACATGAGTGGGCAATGGTGGCCTCTGGGTAAAGAAGGGGGATTGTAGTCAGGGGGCCCTCCTGGAGGAGGTGACACCAAAGCTGAGTCTTGACAGTCAAGTGTCAAGGTGCATTTAACAAAGAAAACAGGGTCGGGAGAGTGACATTTCAGAGGACGGCATCATCCTCACATTGAATCCACGTTGCAAGATCTAACCCAAATCTTGGCGCCTCCTCTAGGAAGCCTGCCCAGGGTGCCAGCCTGCACTGAGCAATTCCTTCCTGGAGTCCGGAGACACCTTGAATCTTCACATCACCCATGAAGGGTGGGGTGGGACCAGTGTCTTACCATTGAGTTCACAGACAGGGAAACCCCAGCTCAGGGCAGGTGCAGTGGGGCGGGGCCCCAGCCAGCCAGGCTGAGGCCTTGTTAGGTCGGGTGTGTCTCGAGGGGAGGTGCTATGCTCCCTCTGCCCCCAGCCCTGCAGGGGTGGAGAGCTGGGATTGGCAGACTGAGACCTGTGGTGTCTCCACCCATCTGCCCAGCGGGCACCGCCCCTCCTTAGCATCACACCAGCCTCGTGTCAGTGCTCCTTACGGGCTGAGGGGCCAGGGCACTCCAGTCCAGGGGCCGAGATCTTGGGGGCCTTAGAACAACATGAGGAGCTGGGGCAGCCCTAAGACCCTGCCCCGTATACCCCACCACAGGCCTGGGGCTGCCCGGGAGGCCCCCGCCCAGTACTGGCGACATCTGGTGGTCAGACGTGGTTTCTGTGGCCTCCCAAGTCCCAGCCAGATAGGGAGGTGCCAAGTGTCAGGCCCAGGGGGACGCTGTTCACCGCTCAGGGGCACGCCTGGGACCCAGGGGGACGGGCCTCCCAGAAGAGGCCTTTATCTCTCTTGGTCAAGCCTGCCGCCCACTCCGCCTGTCCAGGAGAAAGGAAAGTGCTAAGTAGCACATTCCTCCTTCCCATACACAGCCCTCCTTCCCATGCACAGCCCTCCTTCCCATGCACAGCCCTGCTTCCCATGCACAGCCCTGCTTCCCATGCACAGCCCTCCTTCCCATGCACAGCCCTCTTTCCCATTCACAGTCCTCCTTCCCATGCACAGCCCTCCTTCCCATGCACAGTCCTCCTTCCCATGCACAGCCTTCCTTCCTATGCACAGCCCTCTGGGCCTCATCGTGACTATGCTGTCACCACAGGCCAGCTTCCCACAGGGAGGCCCCCTTGGAATTCCCCAAGGGCGGCTGTCTTTCCAAGGCTACACCCTCCTCCATGTATAGGAGGCTCTGGACCCAGGGCCTAGAGGAGTGGGAGAAGAAGCCGGGCTGGATGGGACCTGGAAGGCTGGCAGAGAAGCAGGGGTAAATGGGCATCTTTGCCAATTGCCTCTAAAATGGGGTCCCCTTTAGTCTACACATGAGAGTGAGCCCTGGAATAGGGTGGATTAGGTGTTTACTGGCTCAGGCTGTCACTCACTACAGGCACATGGAAATGCACACGCAAATGCACACAGGCACAGGCACACGCACACACAGGCGCGCACACACACACGTGCACACAGAGGCATGCACACAGGCACACACACAGGGACATGCACGCACAGGAACACAAACACGCACATTCACATGCACAGGCACACACACAGACATATGCATTGGCTGGCTCCTTCCTGTTTAGTTGGGAAGCCCCCACCCCTCCAGGAAGCCTTTGCCTTCCACACCCGGCTGAGTCTGGGGCCTCCTGGGCTTCCCTCTGCCACAGCCCGGGCCACCCTGTGTGGTCAGTGTTCACTCCCAGGTCCCTCAGACTGGAAGCAAGGACGTTAGGCTCAACCATGCACCCAGCACAGAGTCCAGTGTTCGGCTGGGCCGGGGGGCGTTGGATGAGCGGTGGCGGTGACTCGGGGCCTTCTCACGCCCCTGCTCCGTGTGTGGGGCGGGGCAGTGAGGGAATGGACTGCTGCATCTTGGACTCTGTCATTGGCCCTGGGAGCCATCTTGAGATGGTAAAGAGGGACAGGCCAGGCATGGGTCTTAGAGAGGTCCCTTGGGTGACCGCCATGTGGAGGAGGTGCCTGGGGAGAAGCCGGGTGGGGGATGGGAGGGTGAAGGAGGAGGTCTGGGAGGCGGCATCCCAACCCAGGGATGGTGAGTTTGAGCCAAAGACCCATTGAAAATGGGAGTGGATGTCTGGGGAGTCACACTCCGTCAATATTTCAGGGAACATTGCCAGAGAGGACACCTGTGAGATGGTTTTGTACCTGGCCTGGCCCGTGGAGGGCCTGGAAATGGTCAGCATGGACAGGGGCCAGAGGGGAGCCTGGGTCACTCAACGCAGTTCCCCTGCTGTGGCTTGGAGCCACGGGTCCTGCATGGAACTCTCAGAGCAGGCAGGATCTGCCCTGACCTCAGTCCATGGGGAAAGCAGCCACTGCCTGCAGAGAGGGTGGCACTGGGGCAGGAGGCTTGGGGTGAGTGGGGCGTAGGGACAGTCAGGAAGGCTTCCAGGGGTGTCAGGGTCGTCCCCACCTCCTGCAGCTGAGACCACAGCAGTGTCACAGGCTTCGGGGCTCATGGGGTGAGCCAGCATCGGATGGACATGTGGAATGACCTGGACACAGGAACGGCCTCTGGGAAGATGGGCTCCGAGTCCCCCTTTTGCTGACCATGACCTGTCCCCTTCAGGATCCGTTTGATGCAGCCGGGTACTACCAGCTGGCACTGGCAGCCGCCGTGGACCTGGGCAACAAGAAGGCACAGCTGAAGATCTACACGCGGCCGGCCACCATCTCCCACAACTTCCTCCTGGACTGCGAGAAGTGGCTCTTCTTCTACCAGAAGGCCAGGACCTTCGCCACAGAGCTCAGCGTCCACAGGGTCAACCTACCTCCTCTGCCACTCTGCGGGTGGGCCCCCTGGTTGGCCTCCAGCCACCCTCACTGAGGACAGTATCCGAGGGAGTGGGTTTTGTGCAAGGAGGATGATCTCCTGCCTCTCCTGGTGTCTCCCGTAGCTCATTTTCTGGGTAATGGAAGCATAAAAGCAGGGTTCAAATAGCAATAAATGTTTTTTTTTTTCTTTTTTTGCAAAAACATACCGAAGTCCCCATGGCATCCTTCCCTGTGTGCTTCCTGGGCTGTGTCTAGAGGACAGCTCCTTCCCTGGTGGCAGCCCTCTGATCTTGGGGATGAGAAGGACTGTGAGTCCAACAGACCTGGGCCAGGTCACCATGAGCCTCGGTTTCCTCGGTGGCCAGAGGGGAGATGGTGATTGAACTCTGGGCAGCTCCCTGCTCTCCCTGCTCAGAGTTCTTGCTGTAGGTCTCGTGCCACCCTTGCCTTTAAGCTTCAGGCCACTGTGCCCGGATGTGGGGGCTGTTAGTGTCCCTGTTCGCCATTGAAGAAATAGAGGCACAGAGAGGTTAGGAGTCTGGCCCACCGTCACACAGCAGGTAGAGGCGGACACGCAGAGCCCAGTACACTGACCACCACACCACCCTGCCAGCCTGGAGCCAGGAAGGTGTCCCCCATTAGGACCCAAGGTCAGCTCCTGGAGCTCTCTCGTGGTGTCAGGAGAGCCGCAGGCCAGTGAGGGTGGCCCCGGGGATCCCTCACTCAGTGTCCTTTGCTCCCAGACTTGGTTGGGCCGAGCCTGGCCAGTCTCACCTCTGGCCACTGGTCAGCCCTGCGGGAAGTGAGATGCAAGGATCTCCGCCTGTGTAGACGCTTCTACCCAGTATTGAAAGCCTTATCTGGGCTTCCCCCAGCTCTCCCCACCCACCCCCTCCCCTTCCGGCCCCCGGCCCTCATCCCAGTCCCAGGAATCCCAGGTTTCCCTTCTTGGAATCTCTTGGCCCCAGGGAATACAGTTCACACTGTCTCTTTGTCAGTTTACGCAAGGAAACTGACGTTCAGAGACTGTGGGTGTCCCACGTGATTCTCACATACACTGCACTCTCCCAGACCCCTCTTTTAAACACTTTAAATGAGGTGACTTTCACATCGCATGCAATTAACTATTTCAACGCAAATAATGTGGTGGCATTTGTACATTCACAGTCCTGTGCAACCACTCACGCCATCTAGTTTCAAAATGTATTCCTCTCCCCAGAAGAAACCTCCCATCCTCACTAAGCAGTTACCCCTCCTTGGTATCCCCCAAGCCCCTCATTTAATGGAAGGGGAAGCTGAGGCCCGGAGAGAGACTTGTCATTGGGCGGAGCTCTGATAATAAGGAATCAGGCACCCATCTGCTGCTTCAGCCCTGGGTTGGTTTTCCACCCAGCAGAGGTGACAGAGCCAGGAGCTTCTGGGACCCCATGCTTGCAGCCAGAGCCCTGCCCCGAGCCTCCCCACCAGGGGGCAGCAGAGAAGTTTCCAGAACCGGCCACGGGGCTGGCGGGGAGCAGCGGGTCAGAGCTGCTGACAAACCTCACGTGGACCCCAGATCGCTGTCTCTGTGGGTTGGGTTTGGGAATTGGAGGGGAGGCCGCATGATTGGAAACGTAAAGACAGTACGGCCTGGCTGGAGCAGCCGGAAGCGCCGTCACGTTGACTGAGGACACAGACCTCCTGTCCGCTGGGCCGGGACTGCAGCCATTCTTCTCGGGGTGGGGCCCGTAGGTCCGGGTTGCTCTTGGTCCCTGACCTGCTTCAGAGTCCGGCGGGCTTTGGACCTCTGCCTCCCCATCTACGCCCACCCTGGCTGGTGCCATGAGGGGCCTGGATCCTGGGATCCTGTTCCTCTTGGGCAGCAGAGTCTGGGGGACCAGAGGAAATGATGGGTCTTCAAGCCCCACATTGAAACCCCAGCCCACCACTGACAGTCTGGGGGTTCGGGATGAGGGAGTTGATGTCTCTGAGCCCCAGTTTTGTCACCACTAAAATGAGGCCGATATAATGGGGCAGAGTGCCAGCCCCCGGGCTAACAGAGGCCTGTTTCCAACTGGCAATACCTCTTACTCCTAGGAAGAGCTCCAACCACTACACACTAGGGAACACTCAACCCAGGCCAACTTGTCAGAGGCACGAGAACCAGAGCGACTCCATCTTGAATGGGGCCTGGGTAAAGGGAGGCTGAGACCTGCTGGGCCTCATTCCCAGGAGGCTGGGCATTCTTAGTCACAGGATGAGATAGGAGGTCGGTACAAGATACAGGTCATAAAGACCTTACTGATAAAGCGGGTTGCAGTAAAGTCAGCCAAAGCCTACCAAACCCAAGATGGCCACGAGAGTGACCTCTGATTGTCCTCACGGCTCATTATGTGCTAATTATAATGAATTAGCTACTACAAGACACTCCCACCAGCACCGCGACAGTTTACAGATGCCATGGCAACATCTGGAGGTTTCCCTACATGGTCTCAGAAGAAGGGAGGGCAGAAACTCTCATTTCTGGGAATTGCCCATCCCTTTCCTAGAACACTCATGAATAGTCCAACCCTTGTTTAGCGTATGATCAAGAAATAACCATGAAAATGGGCAACCAGCGACCTTTGGTGCCTTTCTGCCTATGGAGCAGCCATTCTTTATTTTATTTTCTTTCTTTTTTTTTTTTTTTTTTTTTTTTGAGATGGAGTCTCGCTCTGTTGGCCGAAATGGAATGCAGTGGCGTGATCTTGGCTCACTACAACCTCCACCTCCTGGGTTCAAGCGATTCTCCTGCCTCAGCCTTCCTAGTAGCTGGGATTACAGACACCTGCCACCACGCCCAGTTAATCTTTTGTATTTTAGTGGTGACACGGTTTTGCCATGTTGGACCAGGCTGGTCTCCAACTTACCACGTCAGGTGATCTACCTGCCTCGGCATCCCAGAGTTATAGGATTGCAGGAGTGAGCCGCTACGCCCGGCCAGAGTAGCCTTGCTTTTATTCCTTTTCTTTCCTAATAAACTTGCTTTCACTTTATGGACTCGCCCCGAATTCTTTCTTCTGTGAGATCCAAGAAACCTCTCTTGGGGTCTGGATCGGAACCACTTTCCAGTAACAAACTTGCTTCACCTCTCAGACCCTTCGTCTCTTCATCTGTACCCAAAGACAAAGCCTTCCCCGAGGTTCCAAAAGTGTGGGGAGAACGCATGGGAAACGAGGGTCACAGAATTGATGTGCAGAACCAATATCACAGACTCGGTGTCAAGCCACTGTCATACTGGAAGTAATATCATGCTCTCCCCCAAGTTATGAGAAACAATATCACAGGGGGGTGTGTACCTTCTCTGGTGGTGGGAGCAGTATCACCATCTCTACCTTTAGATGACAGAAACGATGTCACAGGGTGGGTGTACACCCCGTGAGTTTTTGGAAGCAATGTAATTCTCTCTTCTTCTAGGTTTTACGATTCACGTCACAGGTGGGATGTACACCCCTTGTTATGTTGGATGGAGTCTCATCCTCTTTCAACCTGTATCTTTAGAACAATATCCCATGGGGGTTGTATATCTCTTCAATATTGGTAGTAATACCATCTTCTCCTTTCCTGGATATAAGAAACAATATCACAGGAGGGTGTACACCCCTTGCAATGTTGGTAGTAATCTCACCTCTCCCCTGTGGTTATTAAGGACAAAATCCCAGGGTGGCTGTACAGTTCCTACGTTATTGGGAGTAATAACATCCATTCACCCCCTGGATATCAGGAACCATATCACAGAAGAGTTGTCCACCCCCTTCGATATTGTCATCCATGTCATCTTCTTCCCGCCTGGATATTAGGAACGATACCCCAGGGTTGGGGGCGGTGTACACCCACTGCGATATCGAAAGTAAAATCAGCCTCTTTCCCGCTGGATATTAGGAACTCTATCACAGGTGTGTGTGCACCTTCTGGGATATTGGGAGTACTATCAGCCTCCACCCCGCTGCATATCAGGAACAGCATACAGGGGGCAGGGTGGTTACACCGCCTGCGATATTAAGAGCAATACTCTTCTCTTTCCCCTGTACATTAGGAACTACATCACAGGGGTCTGTACACCTTCAGCGACATTGGAATTCATGTTATCCTCTCCCCCATTGAATGTCAAAAACGATATCACAGAAGGGTGTACACCCTCTGCAATATGGCCAGTAACATCACCGTCTCTACCTTTGGATACTAGGAACAACGTCACAGAGGGTGTGCACACTCTCCTGCAATATTGGGCATAATGTTATCCTCTCTTCCCCTGGATATTAGAAACGATATCCCTGGTGGAGGGAGGTGGAGTACATTAAGAACAACATCACTGGGTGGCTGTACTCCCTCTGCAATATTGGCTGTAGTATCATCCTCTCTTGCCTCAGATATTAAGAACAATATCATAGGAGGGGTGTACAGCCGCAGCCCCTGCGTTATTGGGAGTAATAGCGTCTTCTCCCACTCTAGATATAAGGAACAATATCCCAGGGTTTGTGTACATCCCTTGCGATATTGGGCATATTGTCATCGTCACCCAACGTGAATACTGGGTGTAGTGTCTCAGGGGGGTGTACACCTTCTTCGATATTGGGAGTAATATCATTCACTCCCCTCAGCATCGTAGGCTAAATATCGAAGGAGTTTTACAACTCCTGCGATATGGGCAGTAATATCATCCTATCCCCACCTGGATGTTAGGAACTATATCACAGGTGGCTGTACACATCTTGGCATATTGGGAGTCTTATCATCCTCTCCCATCTTGGATATTATGAAAAATATTAGAAACGAGGTGTACACCCGCTGAGATATTGAGAGTAATATTATGCTCTCTTCTTCGGGATATTAGGAACAATATCACAGGAGGTGTGTACAACCCCTGCGATAATGGGAGTAATAGCATTCTCTCCCCTTGAATATAAGAAACAATATCACAGGAGGATGTGCCACCCCTGTGATACTGGGCATCATATCATGTTATTTGGAACAATAGCACAGTGGGTGTGTAAAGTCCCCGCGATGTTGCCACTACAATTATCTTCCCCATCTCAGGATATAAGGAACAGTATCACAAGGGGATGTACAACCCTGTGATATTGGGGATACTATCTTCCTCTCCCCGGCTGGAGGTGAGGGAATATATCTCAGTGGAGGTCCACGCCCCTTGCGATATTGGGAGTACTATCATCCTCTCGCACTTTGGATAGAAGGAACAAGATGACCGAAACGATGTACACACACTGCGGTAGTTTCCATTATGTCATCTTCTACCCCCTGGTTATTAGGAATAACATCACAGAGGAATGTACACTTTCTGCGATATTGGGAGAAATATCATTTTCTCCACACCAGATATCAGGAATAAGTCTATTAATTATTAATATTAATAAATATAATAATAATTAATATTAATAATCGACATTAACAATGACAATAAAGATACTAAACATTAACACTGATTAAAAATGTTAATGATTAGTATTAATAATAATAACACTATTAATAATAAAATAATGACAGCAACATTAATGTTACTTAAATCACTACTAACTGATGCTGGCAAAAAAGCAATCATTAATATTAAAAACTAATTTTAATAAATGACATAATTATTAAAAATTAATTTTTGACGTCCATCATAATCTACTTAAACTAATTATCAATATTATGGGAAAATATTAATTGACAGTATTATTGATAATTATTACAATCGACTTGATGTTTAATAATTAATTATATCATTGTTACCTGAGAAATACAATGAAGGTGCACACCCATCTGTGAAAGAGTTTACTATTTCCACAGGAGGAGACAATACTACACACATTATGCAAAACAGGCTCTGAGACCACAATGACTCCCAATAGCCAAGGGGGGGGGAGAGGGGGTGGCTATTGAGTCCCCACCTCGCGGGGGGTGGCTCACCCCCCTGCGAGGTGGCTCCCAATAGCCAAGGGGGGGAGAGGGGGTGGCTATTGGTCCCCACCTCGCGGGGGGTGGCTCACCCCCCTGCGAGGTGGCTCCCAATAGCCAAGGGGGGGAGAGGGGGGTGGCTATTGGTCCCCACCTCGCGGGGGGTGGCTCACCCCCCTGCGAGGTGGCTCCCAATAGCCAAGGGGGGGGAGAGGGGGGTGGCTATTGGTCCCCACCTCGCGGGGGGTGGCTCACCCCCCTGCGAGGTGGCTCCCAATAGCCAAGGGGGGGAGAGGGGGTGGCTATTGGTCCCCACCTCGCGGGGGGTGGCTCACCCCCCTGCGAGGTGGCTCCCAATAGCCAAGGGGGGGAGAGGGGGTGGCTATTGGTCCCCACCTCGCGGGGGGTGGCTCACCCCCCTGCGAGGTGGCTCCCAATAGCCAAGGGGGGGAGAGGGGGTGGCTATTGGTCCCCACCTCGCGGGGGTGGCTCACCCCCCCTGCGAGGTGGTGGCTCCCAATAGCCAAGGGGGGGGAGAGGGGTGGCTATTGGTCCCCACCTCGCGGGGGGGTGGCTCACCCCCA